>NC_069797.1:36336494-36488994 GCF_027406575.1 Nycticebus coucang | reverse complement strand
GGGTCCCTCCAACGTTCTAGTCATTTCTAATGCAGGGGCTGCAAATGAGGTTCTAATCCCCCCTAACATACTGCGCTGCTATGGCACTGTCTGCCCTGAGAACGACAGATCCCAGAAACTTCCAGATGCCTACTCCCTAAAGAGATAGTGTGACAAGTAGCTCTGTTCCCCACTAAGTAAATTTTGACTGAACACGTCCCCACACCTGGAGCACTACAAGGGTCCTGGAGGTATAAGGATAGAAAGAGGGTGTCTGTCCCCTCGGGCTCTGAGTTCTTTTATTCAGATCCTCAACCATTCACTCATTCACCCCCTGGCGGACTTCCACGGAGACCTTGACCATCCACTTGGAGGCAGGCGTTGGGAAGGTGCCAGCAGAGGACAGCGCAGCAGGAAACGAAATGAATGCTGAAGATTCAGGACCCTGCCCTCGTGGCCACCACTGATAAGAAGCACCAGTCACGAAAGAGCTGGGTCCATTTCGGGTCTCAGACAACACATCAAACTTCTTCCTGGAAGGAAACAGGGAGATATATATTTTAGTTTTGACAATTGATTCCCATTTCTTAACCTTTGAATTCCCCTCAACCAACCGTAACTCCATAGATCTCACTTAATGTGCACAGTGCTGGGTGTTCAGCTCGCCCCCTGGGTGAAGGGCTCAACTACAACTTGAACTTTACCTTAGAACTGAAAACAATGTAACCTAAACACTCATACCCTCATATTCATTTGAAATGTTTTTTTTTAAAAAGGAAAACAAAAACAAAAAACAGTAACCGCTTAGAGACCCACTGTGTGCAAGACACTGCTTAGATGCTGTGGGACACACACACACACACACACACACCTCACATCATGGATCAAGACCCGAAGGCAGAAAACTAGGGAGTTTTGCAGACACCGGGAACTGAGTTCAAATCCTTGATAGTGCAGGACAAATGGAAGTTGAAGTTTTTCTTGTAGTAACACCGGAAAAGATGTGTGACACAAATTAACATGGTAAGCAAGACTTAGGAAAGAAATATTTCAAATACCTCCAAGAGCTAAGTTTTCCAGCCCCCTCAAGCATTTTAGAACCATTCATTTACATTCAAGTAGTCAATAAACTAATTTTAGATCATTCACATCTATTCCTGAACCTTGAGGACTGTTGAGTGAATAAATTGATGAATGAGTTTGGCGAGTGGGTTTCAACTATTCTGTGATTTCAAAAATGACAAAGCAGTGAGACAGACTTTTCAGTTCTGCCTTCGCACTGACTCAGCCTCCTCCTCCTGCAATGAGTCCTCATTAATGAGACCACACTGTCATGGCAGTAATGTGAGATCTGTGGTCCCTGGGGAAACACCTGTTCAGATCTACCTCTCTCTGTGCACAGAATTAAAGGCAGGGGTCCATTAAGTGAATTAATAGAAGAGAGGAAGTTTCAAAAAAAAAAATATTTAGCCTATCAAAGGCGGTAGGAAGGAATTTTTTAAAAACATCTTTGGAGTCACCCGTTCAAAGGTAAACTATGCAGGTGCTAATTAGAACTCATTCTTTTGAACTCATAAAGGCAATTCCTGCTGGATCTGTATTTGAATCTCTGTGAGATCGCCTGAAAGCACTGGGTGTACCTTAAAGTAATACAATAATTAAAATGGAATACCCCAGACTTCTTGCTCGCTTGAGGCAGTGAGATTTGGAAAGATCATGGGCTCTCTGTCTAAATGCCAGCTTTTCCATTATCAAGCAAAGACACAGCATTTAGCAATGTTTCTTAAAAAAAAAAAAAAGAAAAAGAAAAGAAAGCACACACAGCTGAATAATTGGGTCAACTTTCTCAATCTCTTTGGGCCTCAATTTCCTTACCTGTAACATCAGTCTAATACCACCAAAGTGTTAAGGACTATTAATTTGCAAACCCTCCCTCAGCGCCAGCCATTAGTGCAGGTATATAAACTGGAATAGAAGCTCATTAACTCCTTATCACAATTGTTGTTTGGTTAGCCCATGGCAAAAGCAGGTTCAGCAAGTTGCCCAGACCACACTGTCAGAAAGCCGACTCAGGATTCAGCCCTCTGGAAACCTGACCGCAGTGCTGGTGGATGTAAAGGTTACACTTCACCTCCTCTTATAGTAACTGCTTGAAAAAGCTTAGACTCTCACTGGGCGCATCTACCTAACAATCCAATCTGGGGTAATTTTCCTCTTTTCCATTTCCCTAGAGTTAAAGGAATGAATTTGAGCAGTTTGACTACATCGTTGGGGGTGCGGAAACACAGCAAAGACTAGGGGTGCCAGAGTGCAGATTTGCACCCCACAAGTGAGAATCGTATATACAGAGACATCCTGAGCCATTTTGAAGCGCTCCAACACGCCCTGCCCAGATCCTCCTCTGACATCCTTGCGCACTGACGCTGTAGCCTCTGCCTTCCCAGCTCAATCTGCCCTGAAACCTCGTCCCTCCCATAACTCACGTCTCCACAGTGATAGCTCATTCCCCCGATTCACTTTGGAGATATTCCCTGAGTCCCTGGACCCTCCTCAACAGCCAGATAGAGCCCTTTGCAGTCGGTGAGTCCAGAGTTTAAATTATAGGTACGCTGAGAAAAAACCAATTTCTTTCTGTGATAAGGTCTCTAAGGAAAGGTCAGGCAGATAAATAACCGCCAGGGAGGGAATGATGTTGTCCTAAACAGCACAGTACTGGTAAGAGGGAGCTGCGCTTCCCGTGAGCTGTGCCTTTTTCCTTCATCCTGTTAAGACAAAGTTGAGAGGTCATCCTTTCAAAGAGCAAAATGAGGAAGAGGAAAAAGCCAGACTGGGGTGCAAGAGTAGAGAAGCACAATTTTAGGGGAAGCACCAATTTTAGTGCCAATTAACACTGCAGCATTTGTTTCACTTAGAAGCAAACCAGTCCTGGACTTTGGGTTTGCACCCCAGGGCTACGTGAACTCCCAGGGACTTTGGCTCTTTCTGTTGAGACCCAGTGTCTCCACTAGGCCAAGAGTAGGCATTTGAAGAAGGCCACAGGTGTGAGACATTAGGAGTGAGCGCAAAAAGGAAGGGATGAGTGTATAGAGTGGGGATCTCAGGGACTCCAGGCAGAGCCCCTGCAAGGCGTCCCTGTAGCTGGACTCTCCCTACACTTAATTTTACTCACCTGCTCCAGAACTAGCCTAATAGTTAGGCCCTTGGAGGGCAAAGACTTTAACCCCAAAGGTGCCTAAGAAAAGCAGACGCTCGGTAAGTATACATCGATGCAAGGACCAATATGAATGAAGGATGACAGACCCATAGAACACGGCCATGTAGCTTATCTTGAGAAAGCTTTCTTCTCAAATGTGAGAAATTGATCGTTTTCTAAAAAGTGAACCATTTATTCCCATTTCATCTCATGATCATTGGTTTAACAATGAGATTTTAAAAAGGCACATTTGTGTCCTGAGCCTCCTCCATACAAAATGGAAGGCCATGTTGCCATCTTCAGGGCTGAGAAATTTCAACTTGAAACACTTGTAGAAATTCACCAATCTCTTGTAGGCCATTTCTTCTTTTCCTTGCTCCTCCTCCCCTCCTCCTGTTCCTTCCTCCTGCAATATCTTCATTAATAAAATGAGAGTCAGACTAGATTACGGGTCCCCACTATTTTTCAGTAGAGGCCTGCTTACAAGTTCAAAATACCTTACAGTTTCCACTCTCTACTTGATTTTAGTATTCATTGTTTGAGAGAATATGTAATGACAAAAATTTCCTAGGAGATTCAGTAATTCTCTTAAATAAATTTGTGTTTTATGAATCAGAACATTTACACTAATTTTCCAATTAGCAGGCAGCCAAGCAAGATGTGTTATTAATTCATTCTACCAAAAATAATTGATGTGCTTGAGGACGGCCACAGAGCAGGTGTCTCTGAACCTCTTTCTGCCCTGAGGTGATCTTCTGTAGGTACACAGGTCATAAGGAGGCCCTACCTTTCCAAGCAATATTAGTAACTAATAAATGTCTTCACTTTCGGATTTCTCTCATTTAATCATACGAAGCAGGGAGTCCTGGCTTGAGGCTGGCCAGTTGATGGCTAAGGAATGGTGACTCGGATTGCAGGTGTTAAATTGTCTGAGTTTTCAACCGAGAGACAGCTGGAATGAGATCTTCTGGGAAAGTAGACATGCCGAGGAGAGCGTGGGGACTGTCTCTGTTACTGCTCCCTAGCCTGGCCCTAAGAAATTCTCACCAAAGCCTGAGGGAGGGATGTAGGCTGCAGCTTAAGAAGCTGTTACTCTGTGAAAGAGGGGCTTTTTTCTCCACTCCTTCATGGACTGCAGAGATGAAAACACAAGCTCCCCACTTCAGCTTTCTGTTGTTACATTAAAACAACTACCATGTTATTATCTCTCACAGGTCTGTGAGTTGACTGGGTTCAGCTGGGCAGTTGTTCCGCTGATATCACTTGGATCTTTCATGCAGTTGTGGTCAGGGGCAACTGCAGCAGGAGGAATCTGGAGACTCAGCTGGGATGCTAAGATGGCTGGGTCTCTCCCTCTCTCTTATCTCTCTCTCTCTGTAATTTCAAGGCCTTTTCATGTGGTTTCACCAGAAGCACTGGCAGATTTCTGACATGGTGTTTCAGGGCTCCTGAAGACACAAAATGCAAATGAGAAGCTTGGAAGGGGCACAGCCTCCACCTTCTTTCCATCAGTTAAAGCGAGTTCCAGAGCCATGGCCGTATTCCATGAGTCTGTCTAGAAGGCGATACCCAATGATGTGAGCATGTGGCCAGCAGGGGCCATCTCCTGAGATGCATGGCAACACAGTCCTCTAGCATTACGTGGGAGCCCACTGTGGGGACCCCTGGAGAATGCACCCTGGGTTGTTCTGGACCAGGAAGCCATGACCCTGATGAAGTGCTGCCCTCGTGTGGCTTCTGGGGTCAGCGCCGGGCTGGAGCAGAAGCTTGTGCTGCAGTGGTTTGTGAGCCACTGCAGATAACTCCAGGGAATTCTTGGAGTGGGGAGATGGTGCCAGGGTCCTAAATTAATGCAGTAACAGTAAAAGCAAAAAATAAAACAGTTGTTTCTTAATATTAATATGATGGAATTGCACACATATGCTGAAGGAACTTGGAATGGGATGGGAAGAGGAAAAGGATGAAGCCCACTCAGTGTTTGCTATAGGCCACACAATTCAAGTTTCCGTCTTTGTCTTATTTGATCCTGACCATGCTCCTACCCCATTCCTAAGACTATTTAAAAATGCAGACTTCGAAGCTAGAATTTACTTCCAGAAGGCCACGTGTAAGCAAGAAGCAGAGGCGGGATTGACAATCTGGTGCGTCTGACTCAGTGCCCTCCGCTGCAGGCTGTCCAGTCCCTGCCCTGTGTAAAAGCCTCTACTAGGCCTGACACCTGAATATTTAATGTTGTCACTGTGGCTTTGCTTTCTTTTAATTGAGGGCTTTACCGAAATGACATTTTCCCTCTCCTCCCTGTATCCTCTGGGAGGACACAGCTCCTTAATAGCGTGTCTGTTCAACACGGGACATGAAGGCTGTTTGCTTTCACAGTCGCCCACCTGCAGCTTCCCGCCTCCCCCCAAGAGACTGTGGGGTCAGAGCGGCATCAGGAGTAGCTGAGGTCTACTCCATGTTGCACTGAGCCTGGTGACAGGTAGAGAGGCAGAGGGCACTGCAGGAGGTCACTCCATGTCACACTGAGCCTGGTGACAGAGTGGGCACGTGGAAAGGGTGTCTCCTTGACAACGCCAGGCTGCCAACTTGCCTGTCAAGTCCTGACTATGGTTTCCAGACCAGCAGTGATCATGTTCTGTCCAGTAAAGGTTAGTGAAAGCCATTACAGCCGAAAGGGACTGAAAGTGCCTTTAAGAGTTGAATCTTCCTTTTTAAAGAAAAAAAAAAACAATGAAAGGGAATGCGTCTGTGTTTTATTTAAGCCAATGGGAGTGTTTGTGTGTGTGTTAGGGGTGAATAGTATTGATATTAGCTACTTACTAATCCAAACTCAGTTAATCAGCAGCCTCTTGAACATTTCATTGGGTCTTTAAAAGCCATCTCAGTCTTCAAAATCAAATTCTCATTTATTTATTTATTTATATTTTGAGACAGAGTCTCACTCTGTTGCCCAGGCTAGAGTGCATGGTGTCAGCCTAGTGCACAGCAACCTCAGACTCTTGGGTTGAAGTGATCCTCCTGTCTCAGCCTCCTGAGTAGCTGGGACTACAGGGGCCCACCACCATGCCCAGCTAATTTTTTTTTATTTTTAATACAGACAGGGCTCTCACTCTTGCCCACGCTAGTCCCAAATTCCTGAGCTCAGAGGATCCTCCTGCCTTGGCCTCCCAGAGTGCTAGAATTACAGGTGTAATTACAGCCACCATACCTGGCTTCAAAATCATTCTTAATTTTTTCTCCTTGTGGACCCCACACTCCTTCTCCTTTGATCCTATCCATCCCAGCACCTGGCCACCATGTTCTGCCTTATCAAAACAAGACGAATGTCCCTCAAGAGAAAAACATGTAAATCAATACTGGTCTATTCATACAGAATACCTGGCAGCAATAAGCTTTGCACGGGCTAAAATCAGTCTTTTCTCTGCCTCTCCCTGCAACACTCCATCCCACCCACCTTCCCACACTGCCTTCTGCACTTCAGCTTTTACAAGAGAGTCTGCTCCTTCACAGTCAGACACCTTCAGCTCACCCAGGCCTCCTGTTCACACCCTGTGCCCGACCTGCATGGATCCCACCAACGTAGACACTTCACACAGCAGACAAATTCATCCTTTCCAGATATACGTCTGCTCAGAACCTTCCAATGACGTCTCATCTGCTTTAGAAAGAAATCCAAAATCCTTACCACGGCCCATAAGGTGCCATTCCTTACACTCTCACACTCCTCTGCCGGGCAAACTTTGTCTCTGCTCTCTTCTTGTGGTCTTTTTCAACGGAGGCGAAATTTTCATACAGCGTACAGCCCCACAGAGTTTTCCCAAAGTGAGCATCCAGGGACCCGCCATCCAGGTCAAGGGACAGAATATTTCAGTCACTTGCAAAGGTCTTTTATGTCCCTTTCCAGTTAACACCCACCTCCACCTGGAGTGACCACAGTTCAAATGTCCCCACTGCAGATTCATTCTGCCCGTTCGTCACCCTTAGTTTAAATGGAATCATACAGCACAGACCATTGTGCGTGGATTCTTTCATTCACTGGGAGTTTTGAGATTCACCTTCTTCTAGCCATACTTTCTTCTTTTATATTGCTGGGAGGTATTCTATGGAATGAATAGACCGGTATTGATTTACGTGTTTCTCTCTTGAGGGACATTTGTCTTGTTTTGAGCTGTGGGCTATATCCATTTTTCTCCTCATTTCTCTTGGGGCCATATCTATGAATAGACTTTCTGGCTAATAGGATAGGAATAGTCTTCCCTTCATTAGAATAGTTTTCCCATGTGGTTTTACTCTCTTGACTAACAAAGGGTGAGAGTTTCATTCTCTTCATATTCTTGTGAATATTTGGTATTTTTTAGCCTTTTTAGTCACTCTTGGAATTTACAATGGTGTCTTCTTTTGGTTCAGAATTTCACTATTTCACTTTTCTGAAGAATAAAAAGGTTGAAGACCTTTTCATTGGCTTATTGGTAGGATGGATAGCCTCTTTGGTAAATTACCTATGGAAATCTTTGGCCCACTTAAAAAAATGAATTTGTGAGTGGCACCTGTGGCTCAGTGGGTAGGGCGCCGGCCTGGTCCCATATACTGAGGGTGGCGTGTTCAAACCTAGCCCTGGCCAAATTGCAACAAAAAAATAGCCGGGTGTTTGGCGGGTGCCTGTAGTCCCAGCTATTTGGGAGGCTGAGGCAAAAGAATTGCCTGCCCCCAAGAGCTGGAGGTTGCTGTGAGCTGTGACGCCACGGCACTCTGCCGAGGGCAATAAAGTAAGACTCTGTCTCTAAAAAAAAAAAGAATAAAATGAGGTTGTTTGTCTTTTTTTTTTATTTGTAGAAGTTCTTTTCGTACTGTGGATGGGAGTCCTTTGTTACTATGATTCTAAACGTTTCTCTCTTGGGCTGTGCTTTGCTTTTTGACTTTCTCAGTGGTGTCTCTTGCCTTCTCATCCACTTACTCTGACCCTGTCACACCGGCTTTCTAGCTGCTCCCACCATGTGCCAAGCATGATCTGCCCTCAGCACATTCGTGTTCACGCTCTGCTTTCTGTGGAATGCTCTTCTCAGATACCCAGGCGGTTTACTCCTTCACGTTAGCCAGACCTCTGTACAGGCGGTAGCTTCCCAGAGAGCCTTCTCCAGCCACTGCATCCAAAATAGCTTTCCCCTGCTGGGCATGGTGGCAATCCCCTGCAGGCCCAGCTACTCGGGAGGCTGAGACAGGAGGGTTCTTTGTGCAACAAGGAGTTTGAGTCCAACCTGCATAATAGTGAGACCCTGTCTGTAAAAATAAAAAGAGAAATTAATAAACAACAATAACAAAAAAAGTAGTTTCTCCAAGTTTCTTGCTCCACTTTACTTTTGCTTATAGCACATACCACCTGATACATGTGTGCGTCTATCAGTTAATTTGTCCCCCCACACACCTTTATCTCTTTGAAGCTGGAATTGAGTCTTGTGTGTCCTCCGTGAATCTCCAGCTCCTAGGAGTCACCAGCTTTTGTTGGGTATTTGAGAAAGTTGTTCAATGAATAAAGAATGGAATCGCTTCAGTGTTATTAGACAAGCATGGGTGTGGCATAGTAACAAACAGCCTCCAAATATCAGTATTTACATGTTAAAAGTTATTTCTCGCTCATGCTCTTTGTCTAAGGGGGTGGGTCAGAGCGGGGTTTCTGTTTATTGTAGTTACTCGGGCAACCAGGTTGACAGAACAGCCATTGTTTTCTGATGCCACCTTCTCATACCCAGGCCCTGGGATTTGCTAAGTTGGCGCGAGAGAGCATGGAGAACAGAGCAGGGACTGTTAAGTTACCACACTCACAAGTCACAGGCATCACTTCGGCACATATTGCATTGTCCAGAGCAAGGCAGATGGCCGTGCCTGACTTCAAAGGGTGTCTGGGAAGAGAGAGGACCTGGACATCCTGCTGAGCCTTGCTTGTGTCTGCATTGAATGGAAGCAGGAGTGAGTTCCCAAATGAGTGAAGGAATGGAAGAGTCCAGGAAACAAAAACCAGGAGAAGGGGTCAGGTAAGCAAGAGAGGTTGGGCAGGTTGCGTGGTACTCTCTCTCCGCTCCTGAGTCCCACGCAGTGCCACTGACCCGACATTATCTTCTACTGAGAAATGGCTGGGCTGGCTAATGCCTCCAGGTGTGTTCTAAGGGACAGAAGCACAGCAATAGATGATTTCACTGCCGCAATTTTGTTATTTTCCAGGGCAATGCACCTAGTGTTTTACATAAACTACTAAAGCACATAGTCTTTGCCCCAATTAATAATTGGGTCAGTGCAGACCCAGAGAGATGAAATAATTGATTCAAGGTCTCGCAGATGATTGGACCAGACTTAGTTTGACTCTAAAACATGTGCCCTTTCTATTTCATGCAGAGCTATCGACAAGGACCTGGGCATGAGCATCGCTCTATCTCTCCACAGAGGTTATAGCTGGAGTCACAGGCATCATTTCAGTACTGGTCGGTGTTAGATGTTTGCAAAAGCCCAGTGACCCCTAGGTTATCACAAATGAGGTCAACCTGGGCAACTGAGTCACTCCACCAACACCACAACCTAACAACTCTGCCCGGTCATGTACGTCCCTCCAAGTTTTCATTCAATGGTCTGCACCATGCCTCCAGATACTAACACTGAACCCTTTAGAGCAGTGGTTCTCAACCTTCCTGATGCCGTGGCCCTTTAATACAGTTCCTGTGGGTCGCAACCCACAGGTTGAGAACCACTGCTTTCGAGAGTAAATTAAGCTGTGTGTTCATGAATCTCTGGAAGAACCCATGGCTTTAAGTCATGTAAAGTTTTGCCTTGCAATTTCTTAATTGGCAAAATAAGGATCATACCCACTCTGCCTTTCACCGAGTATTCTATGAATATGATGATGCAGTGACTAGTAAAGCCTTTGTAAGCTGGAGAGAGAGAAATTGTTTGTTGTTGTGTAACCTTGTTTATGGGCGTCAAAGGAAACCCAAAGCCTCCTGCTTTCGTAGTTCTGCTCCTGGAGATCCCACTTACTTTCCTTAGGTTCTTTAGATAATAACAACACACATCAGGCTGGACAAGTGTTCTCTTCCTAAAATCTCCCGTAGTCCAACTGGATGACAATGCATCCCTCCTCGCTGTGCGGCAGAGTTCCTTTGAAGGAGTGAGTCTGGAGTCTGGGATAGGAAAGGCAAGAGAACGGAAGCAGAAGCCCTGAGTGTTTGGGGAGCCAGTGCTCTGGCCCAGCTGGCTACCTTCATGCCAGAAATGTGCATCAGAAACTGTACACACGTCAGCCACAGTTTGTTAACAGCCTTCACCTGTCCCCCCAACCCCCCTCCACAATGAGCCCTCACTCCATTTGACTTTGCTCTTTACCTATATTTTGAGCGGGAAGAAAAGTGTGTATTTTTTCCTGTAATATCCATTTTACAGCCATTTGGTGCAAGGGCTGAAAGCTGTCACAGCAGTAATGCATTGCGTCAAATTAACATATTTTCCTGAAATGGTAATTATACCTTTTTTGTGTGCCTCTAAATACACATTTTTTTGAAGTATGAATGAGGCGCTGACATCAAAGTCTCACTTTAAAGCATCATTATTAGCGCAGCTGTCCAAACGATTCAAGTGAAATTGCTGGCAGAAGTTTCTAAGTTTAGAGAAATTTATAGGGGAGCCACTGAGCTTCTTTAGGAAAGTTGGAAAGCCCAGTATCTTTCCTTCACACCCATCAACTGTTTCCAGTCCATCACCGCTATTAAACTCAATCCATCTTTAATGAGCCCTTGCTATATTGAAGTACCTTGTTAGGTTACAGATTCAGGGCAAGGGATCATCATTCCCGCTCTCATTGTTGAGGAAGGAAAGTCAGGCAGATGGCTGGAGGAAAAAAAATCCATAAAATGACTTTCAAACACAGAAGATAGAGAATCATTCTGATCGTGTGCATTGGAGGGAGAAGACACAGTGGTGGGAAGTAGCTTCAGAAGGTGTAATTTGAGTTGGATCTTGAAGGGTGGAAAAAAGAGAGCAGTAAGTATATGCCAAGTTCAAGGAGAGGTAAGCAAAGCCTGAGTTTTGGAAATATCTGTCGGTGTGAACCCAGCTGTAGCATCTGGCGTCACAGCGCAGGGTCAAGTACTCAGGAGAGGGCCTCTCCATTGTAGGCCTTTCAAAGGGGCACACCGATCACGGTGTGGTTGGGGTACAGGGACATCAGGGAAGGCATCAGAAGCCACTGAAGATTTGAGTCTTTATCCTAAAGAACCAAAGACACCACTACGGAATGGACACGATGAGATTTGTCTGTGGAGATTTGTCTCTGGCTAACATGAAGGTAACAAACTGGAAACGGGGCAGTAGCAGAAGGACCAGTTAGGAGGCTGATACTACAAACTAAATGATGAACTGTGATGGTAGCAAGAGAGACAAAGACTAACGGATAGCTCTGATAGGTGTTCAGGAGGAAGATTAGGTGGTACTTGGTGATCAGTGTGTTAACTGTATGTGGCAAAGGAGAAAGAGATGTTAATCATGATTCTTGGGGTTCCGGCTTAGCAATCCAGCAGGTGGTGGAGTCTTTAGCGGAAGTGGGGAATGTACTAAAGCATCCAGAGCTGCAGAGGAGGTGAGGAGTTCAGGTGGGGCACGTCCAGTTCCAGGCACACCAAGCCACTTAGTTTCTGAATCTGGACGATGTCTCGATGTTTTCACCAATGTCGCTCTGCTCTTCTTCTGACACTGACCCACAGGGATATGATCTTATTTTGGACATGGATGCTTGGATGATAAGGAGGTGGTATCTCCTAGAGCTGATTACTGAAAGAAATGGCAAAGATGCTATTGGAAGAACGCAGTGATATCCCACAGAAATCCAAAAACAGAGACTAGAATTCAGACAGGCTTCGTGGGACCCAGAATGAGAAAGACATCAGGAATGACAATCACTCCTTCCCATTTGCTCCAAGTCTGAGGACTTTCTGCAGTTACAATGCCCCAATCCTGAGAGGCCTGGCACTGAATGCCAGGGGATTCCCTGGGCTGGGTCATAAGCCAGAACTTGGGTGCCACTCCACCAGGCTCTGTTCATCCATTTGTCCCAACAGCCAGAGTATCACAGCCCTGCCCATGGGCACACACGCCAGCCCCTACACAATCCTAGGGGGGGGCCACATTCCCAAGGGAACTTAGTCTTTGCAAATCAGGGCCTCATCTTTAGTCTTCTTTCTTATTTTTAAAAGCTTAAAAAGCCAAGAAATCGCATATATATATATATATATATATAACACATGTTCGCCTAACAACTACATTTAGTTGTTTTGTTTTACAAGTGCGGAAGAAATAGGATGTTGCAGACGAAGTTGAAACCCTCCTGGTTCATCTTAGTTTCCTTCTCCCCTTCCATGCCCAAAGGCATCAGGATCCATGAATTTGTTGACTTATTTCCTGTTCATGGTTCATAAACTTTTACTGCACATGTACGTGTCTATAAACATAATGTAGTATTGTTGGTGTGTTTTTATTTAACAGAAATGGCTCCCTTCAGTACGTAATGTTCTGCAATGTGCCTTTTTTCACTCAGTATTGTTTTCGAGATCTATTTTTATACACTCATGGAGATCTAGTCAGTTTAATTGCTGTATACTATTTCATTTTAGGAATGCGCCACCATTTACTTAGCCATTCCCTTACTGAAAGATAGTTGTGTCGCTTCCAAATTTTTGTCATTACACACAATGAACGTTGCAGCGAATATTCTTTTACATGTTTCACTGTGTACTTTTCTGTAGGTTTATCTAGGGCGACTTGAGTATATTAAGTGTGGTGCATAATATAGGGGTGAAATTGCTGTGAATTGATGGTTTTGTGAGGGTGTTTATTTTAAATTTTCTTAGATATTGCCAAATATCCCCTTGTGGGGATGGTGGGGTGAAAGGAATCCATGTAAGAATTACATACAAACAACATACCACTTACCCAGAAATTTTTATGGACTTCCTCACCAGCCATTTCTCCCTGCCAAGACAGCATTGTCCCCTACCACCATCTTGCCGCCCCATGGGAACCACTGCTTTAGTGAGACCCAATCTTGTAACAGAATGTATCACAGGTTAGAGTACACTGAAAGAGAAAGGGGATTGCAAACAATTGAGTTTAAGTTCAAAAAGACATAAGCAATTTGCTTTGACGTCTTTGCCTTAGCTCCTGAATCCTTCAAAGTCTTGTTCTCAGCAGAAATATTGTCCAGATCCCTGGAGATTACAGGGGAAAAATGTATTAACTACTTTGCGACTAGAAATCCCTGGCTCAGGGTTGAGTTAAAAATGACCCTAAACCTGAACTGATTTACCAAGAGGCATCGGTACCAGGTGGTGAATGACCAAGTGGTTCTCAGCAGTTACATCATTGTCACCTATGCAGTGGAGCCACATTTAGGCTGAATAGCAGTCAGAGGACAGACAAGGGAGTAGGGAGTGAGCCCATAGCTCACTATGAATTAGAATCAGATAATGTTGCAGGCAGTTATACTGTGTGGGGTAGTGTCACTCTAAAATAAATGTTTACCTGGAACCTGTGAATATAACCTTGGAAATGGGTCTGCAGATGAAATCAATTTGAGATAAAATCAAGCTGTATTAAGATGGGCCCCAAATCCAATATGATTGGTGTCCTTATAAGGAGAGGGAAATTTGGATGCAAAGTCATGACACAGATGAGGAAGAGAATGCCGTGTATACACAGAGAAGGGACCCCCACGGTGGGAGGAGAGACTGGACTCAGCAGCTGCAAACCAAGGAATGCCAAGGTTTGGGGCAACCTCCAGATCCTGGGGAGAGGCAAAAAGAATCCTTCCAAAGAACCTTCAGAGAAAGTGCAATCCTACTGAAAACTTAATTTTTTTTTTTTAAAGTACATATTTTTAGAGATAGGGTCTTGCTCTGTCACCCATACTGGACAGCAGTGGTGTCTGATCATAGCTCACTGTAACCTTGAACTCCTAGGCTCAAGCGATCCTCCTGTCCCAGCCTCCCAGCCTCCCATGTAGCTGCATACTACAGGCATGCACTTCCATGCCCAGATAATTTTTGTAATTCTTTGTAGAGATTTCATCTCATTATGTTGCCCAGGCTGGTCTCTAACTCTTGTCCTCATGTGATCCTCCCTCCTCAGCCTCCCAAAGTGCTGGGATATAGGTGGCAGCCACCATGCCTGGCTGAAACCCTGATTTGTGTGTCTAGGTTTAGAACTGTGAAAGAATAAATTCCTGTTGGTTAAGCCACCCAATTTGTGGTATGGCAGCCCTGGGGAACTAACACTCCAGCTTTTCAAGATGGCCCAGGGACCAGTATCCTGGCATTCATATCCTATGGAATCTCCTCACTTCTATTGTGGGCTGGACCTAGTGATCTGTTTCTAATAAATATAACAAATGTGATAGGCTGTTATTTTCAAAACCAGGTTATAAAGTGCTGTGACTTCCATGTTTTTCTTCCTCGTTCTTGCTCTCCTACTTGTGCTATTTGATACCTAAGCATCTTAATATCACATTATAGTGGGTCCCACATGGCAAGGTGAGACGAGGTCGGGCTGGCCCCAATCTTCCTCAACTGCGACTGCCGGAGGACCCGGCAGCAAAGAACTGAGGAAGGTCTTCAGAAAACAGGAACTGAATTCTGCCTGCAGCCACATGGGTAATGCAGGGACCAAGGCCCTTGGCCCCCTCAAGATGTGCTGAAATATCACCGACTTGAGGCAGGAGGATTAAGGAGAAAAGCCACGCAAATGTATGAATGCATATACGTGGGAGCCTTCAGAATGAAGATTCAAAGATACTAAGGAAATTGTCCGTGTTTATGCATAGGTTCAACAAAGTGTGGACAGCCATGGAGAAATATGATTGGACAAAAAGTGTATGACCTCATGCTAAAAGAATGAGTGGGAAAACCCATTAAGACCTGTCCGTCTAGAATCTTCCTGGCTGGCCACTCCAAGCAGCATCCTTCCTTCTGGGTGTGGGCAGGGCCCTTTCTGGAATGGGGGTGGAGGAGTCTTACAACCTACAGTCAAACAAGGTAGGTCAGATCATTTCTTTATGGCCAGCATTTGCACAGAATAAATTCATGTACTATGACTTGATTTCAGGAAAAGGGGTTCTGCCTTTTATGACCCGCCTCGCAGAAGAAGGATTTTAATTTCTATGGCCATGTCAGGGGAGAACAGGACTGGGGGACAGGAGGACAGGGGAAGATCAGAGGAAAAAACTTTTGCTTCTAAGACTGCTTCTGAGGCCCTCATCCTGAGATACCATTCCTGAGCTCCCACAGAAAGCTTAGAAGTGAATCTTTACCCCAACATCCAGTTGATTTTTGAGGTGACTGCAGCCTCAGCTGTCACATGGTTGTAACACATGAGACCCAGAGGTGGAGGACCTGCTAAGTTGTGACCGGATTCTTTACCAACAGAAACTGTGAAATAATCAATTTGTTGCTTTAAGTCACCTACTTTGTGGGTAATTTATTGTGCAGTAGTAAATAACTAACAGATGCCAAGAACGGGTCAACGCAGGTACTTGGGAATAAAAACTGCACAGGGCCCCTTGTGACCCAGTGTGTGCTGTGCGCTGCTGGTTAAGAACGGTGATTCATACACAACAGAAATTCATTTCTCACAATCTGGAGGCCGAGATCATGGTGCCAGCATTGGTGAAGGTCAGCCAATTTCCATTATATCCTACATGGCAGAAAGAACATAAATAGCTTTCCAATCTCTTATTTAAAAAGCTGCTTATAATTATATTGGGCTCACCTAGATAATCCAACCTCCTTTCTCTACCTCAAGATTTTTAACATGATCGTATCAGGAAAGTTTTTCTTTTGCCATGTAAAATAACACATTCGCCAGTTCTGGGGATTCAGACATGGATGCTTCAGGAGGAGGTGGGCATAATTTAGGAGGCACAGAGAGCTTCAACTTTAAGTTCAAGTAGATGGGAAGGAAAAAGTGGAAATAAGGGAAACAGGCAGTGGAAGCAGATGCCGTGAAGAGTAGGGTCTCGAAGGGTTATGGTTTAAGGGAAGGGGTTCCACCATGGATGGATTCCATGAAAAGTCAGAAAGCTGTGGGTTTGCCTCTTAGAGGGCATTGGACATGTTGTTCAAGAGAGGTGCAGATGGCTCAAAGACTCTATTCATGGCTGGACTTCCCCTGACATGACATAGTTGGTTATTACACGTTAATATTTTTCTTTTCATTTTAGAGAATGGAAACATGGGCAGAAAGCCTGGGACAACCGACATCAAAATGAGGGCATGACTGGCACTAAGTCCAGCCAGAAACTTCTGAAACAGACCTCCCCCCTGAATCAGGAGGGAAGCCAGAATGGGAAGGAGGATCATTAAGTGAGATCCCAAACAGATGGGCAACTAAAGAGGTGAGGGAGAAGGATTCTCTGGCCAAATAGCCAAGGAGACTGTGAGTTGGGAGAGTGTTGGGAAACAGGAGGTGGTTGGTGCAGGACAGGGGCAGATGGGGCAGGCAGTATAGCTGGATGGGGTTTTCTGTGCTCCACATCCAATAGCAAACACAGGTAGTAGCCACATACCTGCACCTGGAAAGAAGTTTGGGGGCCTTTGATTTCAGCGAGATCTTGGCTTGAGAGCTAGAGGAGAAGGAGGCAGGTTCCTTTCATATGCGTGCATTAGAACACAGGTGATTTCCTTTGCTCTGATCCAAGACCCCACTGACATGAGTGTAAAGACATTTTTTTTTAAAAGGTATGCGCTCATGAAGATGAAGATCAGGAAAGGAAAAAAAGGAGAACTATCAAGAGAACTTTGGATGCTAGAAAACAGATGGGCAACTAAAATTTAACTTTGCATAGCAGAGAAAACCAAAATAAAATGCTCAGAAGTTTGCTGGGTGAGTAAAACAAGAAGCCAACCAATTTCCATTTTGGAACTCTGTAACCACTCTAGAATGAAAGGCAATAGATGTTTTCGAAAGCAGAGATATGGTTGGAGCTTAAAGGATTGGTTGAAACTCTATAAAAGGAGCAATTAGATTCCTGCATTCCCTGTTTCAGATGGCTTTCCCTCCCCTACCTAGCAGGAGACTGGAGATTTACTCTTTGGAGAAGTTGACCCACAGGAACTCAGAACTCAAGAATACCATGCACAGCTTGGGCAGAGTGGAAGGTGCCGATAACTGTGCCACAAATTGGGAATCAAGGATAAGAGGGCGTTAGCCCCTGAACAGAAGATTGGAGGCAGTCAAGCTGACTTGGCAGAAGAGGCTTATGGATAGTAATAGTTGATCTTCCCATAAGAAGATGTCTTGATGCCTGCAGGAGCCTCCTAGTGGAAATCCTCCACTGAACAAGTCCGGTGGCAGGTGCACATGGAGCTGGTGGTCTTCTCCACAATGCCTCACTTTTAAATATGAAAGGACACCAGATATTTAGACATTTGAGTAACACCTCTCGCTGAAAGGCAGATAAACAGAATAAAGACAATTGGACAAAATAAAGACAATGCAGAAAGCTATGAGGGGAAACCCTCCAATTTATATTCTCAGAGATAAAAAAGTATTGAATTCATGAAACAAGAAATACACAAGTTTCAAAAGGAGCTTTAAAATGTAACACATAAAATTCCTCCTGGAAATTAATATTGAAAGCCAAAATACAAAGGTTGAAAGGATGGACAAATGTATATAAATATATAGAGAGTAGAACCAAGTAATGGGAAAGAGTAAAAAAGAGAAAAAAATCAGCTAATTGGAAAATTAATCAGATGGTTCAAAGTGTAACTGAGAAACGTGTCAGAAAATGAAGAAATGAGAGTAAATTATCCAATAACTAGTAGGTTAGAAACTCCCATAATTAGAAGTTACAGGTTTGCAGATTTAAAGGTCTCCCTTTATGCCCATCACAATGCATGATGTTATTATTATAAAATTTCAAAGGAAGGAAATGAAAATTTCAAAAGCTCTCAGAGAGAAAAACAAGATCACATACGTGAAATCAGAAATCACCAAGGCATTAAAATTATCAATAGCAAAATCAGAAGCTGGAAGACCATAAGAAAATGTCTTCGAAACTCTGAGGGAAAATGATTTTCCTAGATTTCTATAGAAAGTCAAGATAGAGCTTTGCAATAAATCAAAGCATTTTCACAGCATGCACCTTCCCCACATGTGGCCTTCTAGAATTTTGAATCTTCCTTTGATGTAACACAAGGAAGAAAGAGAAACAGAATATGTGCAAGCTGGCAATCTACCAGGAAGGAGAGAAAGGGTTTTCCAAGAATGACAACAGAGTCACACATCTAAAAAGCAACTAACTATTATTGGATCAGAATCCTGGAGAGATTTAGGAAGGGTGTTTTCCAGGTAGGGGAAGAATGAAAATTACAGATTGTCTCGTGTGTTTGACTATACGGAGAGAGAGTTTCTATTTCGGGCAGAAAGTTTGAGGATCCAATTCTGGTGATTATGTGCATGAAAGGGGTGGATAAAATAAAAATGTGAGGCAATTATTAACTCTAGAAAAAAGTTGTTCAAGAACGAAAATTTACACACAGTACACCAGACGGAATAGCTATGAATACAACTTATATCTTGGTAACAAGTAATACAAAAATAGGGTCACAGATTTGGCCAAAAGTTGTATGTTAATTATCTTGAAAATTGAGGGCCTCGTGATGAGAAGGTGGCGTATTTTCATTCATGTGTACATATGCACATATTTAGGGTGTATAAGAGTCTTTAAATATTTTTAAAGCAAAAATGCAGAGTCGGCAGGCAATGTATAACAATATATATGCACTCTAAATAGAAATATGGAGAAAATTTCCAGAAGAAACTACTCCAAGATTTAAAATATTTGCTACTTAGGAGCAAAACTAGGTGTTGGGGAGGGGTGGAATGGAGGACTGCTGTTTTCCATTTTAAGCCTTGAACAATGTGTTAGTTTTCTTCAGCTGCTCTAACAAATTACCACAAACTTGGTGGCTTAAAGCAATGGAAATTTATTCTGCAGTTCTGTAGGTCAGAAGTCTGAAATAGATTTCACTGGGCAAAAACTACGGTACTGGTTGGGCCATGCTCCCTCCTGAGGTTCTAGGGGACAACTCATCCCTTGCCTTTTCCAGCCTCTGGTAGCTGCCAGCATCCCTTGGCTTGTGGCCACATCACTCCAATCTTTAAAATCGGTATCTTCAAATTTCTTTCTGGTCCACCTTCACATTGTTTCTATGTGTAAAATCTTCCCATGCCTTTCTCTTATAAGGATAATGTGATTACATGGAGGGCCCACCTAGATAATCCAGAATAATCTTTTCATTTTGAGATTGTTAATGTGGTCAAATCTATAAAAACCCTTTTTCCAAATAAGGCAACATTCATGTTTCAGAGATTAGGAACTGGATATTTCTTTGGGATCTGTTACCTAGCCAATCACAATTTTTTAAAAACTCTTTATGGTATATTTCTATATGATAACTTATTAATCAAAAGAAAGAATATGTACCAATTTTTTTTTTTTAGCATGGTTATCAATGAAGAATTCCAGGAAACTTTCCATTCTACATTATGGGTCTCTACAGTTCTTAAATAATGAACATACATTACATTGTGTATAATGTTAATTTGTTAAAGGAAAAAAAGGAGGCAAGGAGAAAGATTCCATGCTTTGACTAATCTATATTTGAGACTGACTAGTTCCAAGTCTTTCATTTTAAATACAAACACCAGGCAAGTCTCCAGTTAAGTGACACAGACATTCATGTTGTTCCCGGGAAGAGACATGTGTGATGCAAACATATGCTTACCGGAAGCCAAGAGTTCAGGGGCTGCAGAGAGGTTTTGTTGGGTTTCAAAACCAAGAAGAGTGGTTTTCAATCCAATCGAGAAAGTCGTTGCTCTCCAACATATAGCTTCTTACCTTTTAGCTTTTCTTCTATTTATCTTGGATTGGCTAAAACCCAGATTAGAACATTGAAGTTGGAAGGGTCCTTAGTGACCACTGCATCCAACGTGACATGGTACATCTTAGAGACTCCAGAGAGGCCCATGGGTAAAGAAACAACCCCCAGGCCCACACAGGCTGGACATGAACCCAGGGCTCCCAACTCCTGATGCTACTCTTCCGGTTTGTGAACCTCTCCTCTGCTCTTTCCTTCTCTGTGATTTAGTGAGTCCAGTAAAATTCCAGAAGCAGGGATGGCAGAATGGCCTGAATTCAGGGGAAAGTTGAAAAGTGGGTTGGAAAGTTGGGAATACTAACACCTGGGTCTGAATGAGGCAGAGAATGTTGTCAAACCCAAGGCTAAGGCCAGAAGGACAAGTGGAGTTGTGGGCTAAAGGTCAGGGCACAGAAGTTTTGGCTTGGCCTTCCTTGCCAAGGAGAAGGACAGGAGGAGGACAGTCTGGCAATCGTGTACAGAAGGGGCATGCAGATGGGGAAAGCTTCCAGCACTGAGGGCGGGGCGGGCTAGGGGCCCCAGTTCCTCTCCTCTAAACGTACCTTCCCCTGCTTAAAACCTTCCAAAGAGTCCCATTTTAATAAATTAAAATTCAAACACTATGCCATGATACGAAACACGACTCCCACCCCTCCAGGCTCAACCCTTACCACTTTCCCCTCATTCACTCTGTTCCAGGCATGTACACGTTCTGGAGCTCTTCCCATCCCTTAAACACACCAAGGTCATTTCCACCTCAGGGACTTTGCACACGCTATTCCCTCCACCTGGAACGCCTGCCCCATTCTTCCCATGCCTACATCCTTCTTACCCTTCATTTCACTTCTTAAAGTAACCAGCCCAGAGTGGCCTTCCTCGCTCACTGTCAATTAACCCTTCCCTTACCCCAGGCACAATACATAAAGCTATTTATTTTCTTCATGGAACTTACCACTGTCTGATATTATTTCTGTAGTCTCTCTCCTTCGTGAAAACAGGAACCTTGTCTTCCTAATGGTTCTAGTTTCTGGCACGTTACTTGGCATACAAAGGGCTCAGCAAGTACTTATCAAGCAAGTGAGTCACTAAATCCCCTACACTTACTTCCAGGCCAGGCGACATATGACAACTGCTTAGCTAACCTCCATCACTGAGTAGCAGAATGAATGTGGCTGCTGTGATGTCTAGGACAAGCAGATCACTGTCACCAAGGTATTTTTCCTGTGCTTCTCAATCCTCCAATCCCAGCCCTGCTGACTCTTTGGTATCCCTGGGCTGTCATTGTATAGGTGACCTTGCTTACAGGAGATCCCTAATTCCTCCTTTGGGAAAGTGCCCTTTTCCTTTTGGATACAAGTTGAGGGGTGGTGTTGTACACTGGCTATCACAGAAGCTGAAGGTTCCTCTCTGGCTTTGCTCCATTGATAGAAACTTCAGAGAATGCTGGGATGCCAAGAATTCAAGTTGCAATGAGCTAGCCTAGCTGAGAATTTAGAGGTGCAGTTTTTTCTTTTCATCCTCTCTCCCATCCCAAGAAGCCTCTTTCTGCCTCAAAACCTTGGTTTGATGTGTGTTTCTTGGCTAAATCAGTGACACCCACCCTGCAGGAAGGCGGAAGATCTAACCATGGCTACCTGCTTGTCTGCAATGCTCTGTGCTAAATCACTTGGTGCTCGCGACAGTTGGGAGGGGTGAATATCACTATTGTACTCATGAGAAAACTGGCGTAGTTGCCCAAAGTACCAAAGCTAGAATGTTTCAAGGCCGAGAGACAAACGCTCATCTTCTTGGCATCTGAACACTTGCCATGATGCCACGTTGGAGTGGAATGAGAAGGGGAAGCTGCTGCCTTCCAGAATGAGCCCTGCTATGCGCCACACCCAGAGGGCCACCCTGCCATCTGGCACCGCTGAGCTCAACCCCACCAGCTCCAGGTGTCACTTAGACAGATGAGCCATCGAAGTAATGACAGTGAAATGCACACATCTTACGATGATCCTCAGACTGATATGGGTTGACGTGGGGAAGCAGGTTGCACTATTCTTAGCAAGGAGACATTGATGGGAGCAGCCTGATTGCCATCTTAATCCAAAAGCTTTCTAGCCGATTACGTGACTTGTAATACCCCTCAACTTGATCCCTGATGATTAAGATGGTCAGAATATATTATCCAAGGTAGCACTACGAATATCTCAGCACAGAATGCTGATGGCCAATCCTGACTAGAAGGGATCCATACTGCCTCAAGGTGCTCGGGCCCCGCAATGAATCTTTTTGGAACCAGGATAGACCCTGGCAGCAAAACCCTGTAGAGTTCAGCCTATTGCTGGAGATGGACCAGACCTACCTTTGTCCTTTGAGTAGGAGTAAAGTGGGCTGAGCACTGAAGCAAGAAATGATGTGCTTTTTAAATCTTTGCACCCTGTAGAAGGCAATTATTTCCTTATTTATTTATTGTTAGTTATCTAGCTATTTATTTACTTATTGACTACGATCAGGTATGACTAAAGATAGTATGATCCAAGGCTTGGCCAATCAGAGACTTTGTGCAAAATTAGTTAAACACTGGACAATTAAATATTAACAAGGAATTAATTGGAGCCTATTCTGTTCCAGCAGGGGGGGAGTCCTTCCACCCACCCACTCGTCAGAGTACCCCCAGCTTTCCATGTGGGTCTGAGGTTTTTCATCTGAAGAATCTGCCATTCTTTGCTATCCCTCTTATGAGGTGATTTTTATTAAAAAAAAAAAAAATGATGTGTTCCGAAGCCAGAGTAGACTGACCTCTTTGGGAACTGTACATCAAAATGATAGCTCTACATTGTGACATCGGTGACTTCATGCCTCTCTCCCTTTGGCAACTGCTTTTTAAAATGATTATTGTGGGGTGATTAATTTTGCAGAAAGCCTTAGAAAGCTCCCAAAAGTTTAGTCTCTGCCTCAGCCACGGGAAGTCAGATTTGTGATCTATTACCAAGGAGATCAATTTCTACTTGGTCACTTGAGGAGTCTGCAGGGAAGTCAGGACCACAGAGCCTTTCTTTCCAGTCCTCCGTCCACGTGACCTCTCTCTCCAGACCTGGTCTCCTGCAGTCTGCAAAGGAACTGGTCATCAACACTGGGATTGCATTTCAGATTTATTTTCCCCTTCCTCTTTGAATCTACTAAATCAGAACCCTAACACTTATATGAATAATAGCCAACATCTATTAATGGCTTACTACACGCCAGCTGCTGTGCTGACACTTTATTACGCGTGCCTTACCCTCTTCCCATATGTCTTTATTTATCTCCAGTGTATCTTATTCTCCATCTGACAATTCTATTCTCTGGAGTGCTGGGGGCTCTAGTCTTCCCCCTGGTGATGTCTGCTGACTCACTCTAAGAGTCTGGTTTCTCTGTGTGCTTTGTACTGGGGCTCATGCCTGGCAGCACCTTGAGGAGTCATGTGCCACCTGGATTGAGGTCCATGAACACAGAATTTGATTTTCTTTTGCTGGATGCTCTAGGGGTATCTGAGCCAGCAATCTCTTTATGTTAATTTCCTGACTAGATAAAATGAATGTCAATACCCAATGAAAGGAAGTCTGGGTCATGGTTAAAAACTATCAACTGAAAACTTTTTTTTTTCACCTCTCCAGGGGTCAGAATAAGGCAGCCAGAGTCCCCTGCCACTTCCCAGAGTAGGCAGAAAGATTTCCTTCTATTTTAACCACTACTAAGGGTCCCAACCCTTCAAAGGTTCCAAGTTAATCTAAAGTTCCAAGTTCCAAATCTTTGCCTAATGTGAGCTGAAGGACTCATATTTTGTATCCAGATGGCTGTTAAAAATTCAACCTACATGGGAAAACCTCTCCTCATCTTAGAGCAGCTAAAATATTAGGTGTTATTTAGCGTTCGTATTCTCAGGGTTTTTTTTCCATTAAGCATAGATACGAAATCTACCCAGAAGAAAAAAAATCCTTTTATCATAAGGACACTTGCACTAGACTGTTTATTGCAGCTCAATTTACAATCACCAAAATGTGGAAACAGCCTAAATGCCCATCAACCCAGGAATGGATTAACAAGCTGTGGTTTATGTACACCATGGAATACTATTCAGCCATTAAAAAAATGGAGACTTTATGTCCTTCGTATTAACCTGGATGGAAGTGGAAGACATTATTCTTAGTAAAGCATCACAAGAATGGAGAAGCATGAATCCTATGTACTCAATTTTGATATGAGGACAATTAATGACAATTAAGGTCACAGTGGAGGTGGGGGAAAGGGAGAACAGAGAGAGAAAGAGGGAGGGAGGGGTGGAGAAAGGAAGAGCAGAGAGAGGGAAGGAGGGAGGGGGTGGGGCCTTGGTGGGCAAGACACGATTGCAAGAGGGACTTTGCCTAACAAATGCAATCAGTGTAACCTGGCTTATTGTACCCTCAATGAATCCCCAACAATAAAAAAAAAAGAAAATATGCTTGTTATATTGCTTCCAGAATGTCAGGATCCTTTCACTATCCTCCCCCACAAGAATTAAGGCTATATAATCTTCCATCTTGCTGAGAATCTAAGTCTTGTGATAGCAGTTTATAAAGACTGCCTCTAATCCTGTAAGTTCATGACCTGGACACTACTATTATCTCTATTTTACAGAAAAGAAGACTGAAATCCAGAAATAAATACGTGCTAAGAAATAAAAATTGTATCCACATCGGATCTGTCTTGCCACCGAGCCCACATTCTTAACCACGGCATCATAAACCCCCTTCCTCTGGCCTTACTGGGGTTCCAGTATCTGTGGAATAGACCAGGATTTCCCAACCAGGAATCTCTGAGGTCCCTGCTGTTGAACTCAGGAGAGAAGGAGAAATGTGGATGAGCTGCCACTCCTGTCTGCAGCTCAGGGAAGGAAAGGAAGGAATGAGTAAGAGGCTGTCAATACCACTACGGCCAGGCACGGAGGCTCTCATCCGAGCACTCTGGGAGGCTGAGGTGGAAGGATCACTTGAGTTCAGGAGTTCAAGACCAGCCTGAGCAAGAGTGAGACCCCTGTCTCTACTAAAAATATAAAAATTGCTCAGCTGTTGTGGCAGGTGCCTGTAGTCCCAGCTACCTGGGAGGCTGAGGCAGGAGGATTGCTTGAACCCAGGAGCTGGAGGTTGCTGTGAGCTAGGCTGATTCCACAGCACTCTAGCCTGGGCAATTGAGTGAGACTCTGTCTCAAAAGAAAAGGAGAGGACAGGACAGGACAGGAGAGGACAGGAGAGGGAAAAGAGAGAGAAGGGGAGGGGAGAGAAAAGAAGAGAAAAGAAAAGAAGAGGGAAAGGGGAAGGGAAGGGAAGGGAAAGGGAAAAGACTGTCGCTGTTCCATGGACATGTGGCTGAGGAACTCATGTAAAGGTTGTTTGTTGTCCTAAGAAATGCAATAAATCCTCTGACCATGATCAAAGCCCCAATTTTCCTGAGCCTTCACTGCCCCTGTGATAATTCTTGTTAAAAATGAAAAAAAAAAAATTGTATCAAATCCTACACTTAAAGGAGCCCAGAAGTCATCCTGGTCTGTGGTCATTCTTTTGCCTCTGGTGCCTCCATTATTAGAAACTGAAACTCAGAGCAGAGCCCTGTTGTGGTCAGTGGTGGAAAAGGGAGTGGGAGAGTCTGTGTGCAGCAGATCCCTCTGCCAGAGCGGCACCTTAGGAGCCAGGGTCCCCATGCTGAGGACGAGCCACGTGATCCTGGTACATCGGTGCCGTCTTCCTGGATTCCATCTGTCCACTGCTGGACAGGATCATTCATCTCTTCTCCACATGTCTCAGGGAGTTCTTGGGAGGAGAGAAGCAGTTTTATAGGTCAGAGCTTGTTCTAGGGAGGTGATTTGTAGGGCTACTCAGTTGGCTAAGACACCAGCTGAATCAGGGATATACTTATGAGTTTGGCTTCTGAATAAACCCCTTTGGGAAACTCCTGTTCTTCTGCCAGTAGCACAGGGAACTGATGTAACCTCCCTGTGGGGAGGAAGCATTTTGCACGACTATATGGACAAGGCTAAATGGTGTGAGATGCTCAAAGAGCAGAAGGGGTGGGGAGTGTGCAGTGTTCTCAACACCTTCCCAGGTTCTGCAATGCATCCAAACTGCCTCCTTTCTTGCCACCCAGGAAACGGGCTGCTACTGGCCTCCACCTCTCCTTCCTGTCTCCCAAACCACAGACCCATCCAGCACACCCACACCCCACCCCCCTTGCCCTTCCCTCCCTGGCAGGGGAGAATAATGTGGACACCCCATTGTAGACTCTGCATATCTTTCAGTTTGTTGAAACCTCACCTACAACTCATGTGGCAGGCTGGTAAGGACTTATTAACCCCAATTTAGTTACCATCAATTTTGCAGTGAGACAAAAACTGTGTCACACCTCTCTTTTGCTTTTAATGATGGCTTTCTAATCTTGATGGGGGCACTACTGGCAGGGTAACCCAGGCTGAAACTGACCTGGAATCTCAGTTTCTACCTTAGTTAAAAAACAACGAGAACAGCTAATAATGACATTTGAACGCTTTCCATGTTCCAGGCACTATTCTAAGCATTTTCACACAGATGGACTGTTTATCCTCACAACAGAACTGTGAAGTAGGCCCTGATTTTCTCCACTCTGTACAGATGAACTCTTCAGCAAGAGAAGCTGAATAACTAACTTT
The DNA here is from genome assembly GCF_027406575.1 of Nycticebus coucang. Classification (NCBI taxonomy): domain Eukaryota; kingdom Metazoa; phylum Chordata; class Mammalia; order Primates; family Lorisidae; genus Nycticebus; species Nycticebus coucang. The sequence continues at coordinate 36,462,191 of NC_069797.1, read as the reverse complement.
CCTATAGTCACGCAGCCAGTACTAGGTAGAACTGGGGTTGAAAATGTTAAGTTCGACAACAGTCCTCCCTCAGACACTGCACTACTCAGTCCCTGAGTTATCAGGGACTCTGTCACCATGATAACTACCTGTGCAGTGCTGACTGCATCTAAATAGCACGACTCCCTGTGAAAATTAAATTGAAACATGTATATAAAAGCCTTCTGATAACGAAGAATTACGTGACGATAAGGTTGTCCTATTGATCATTTTGTAATTAAGGCTGAGTGTAAGGGCTCACACCTGTAATCCCAGCACTTTGGGAGGCCAAGGCAGGTGGATTGCTGGAGAGGCTAGGAGTTTGAGACCAGCCTGAGCAAGAGTGAGACCCTGTCTCCACTAAAAATGGAAAAATTAACTGGGTGTTGTGGCACACGCCTGTAATCTCAGGTACTCGGGAGGCTGAGGCAGGTGGATCACTCGGGCCCAGGAGTGTGAGGTTGCTGTGAACTAGGCAGATCCCATGGCACTCTAGCCAGGGCAACAGACAGAGACTCTCTCTCAAAAACAATTTTTTTTTTTTGGTAATTAGTAAAGCCCACTTTCCAACTTAATCGCTTCAAAACATGCATCCACTCTACTCAAAACATCTTAATCAACAAATATTAACTGAACATCTGCTGTGTGTGTCTATCTGCAGTGTATAGGACACTCAAAATAATCAAGTCTCCTTTAGACACTTGCTGCAGAAGTTCTGTTCAGTTTGTTAATACCCTGTGAGCCCCAACTCTCAACACAGTCAGAGTTCTTCCCGCAGTGTCTCTATATCATATGAAGAGAGAAATTTCTTTCTGACTGCAGTATTCTACGGTAGTCTTTCAATGATACTCTGTGCAGAGGAAACACGAAGATACTATCTTTTACGTCCTTGCCACCTCCTGGGAATCGTTTACGTGGTCCAGGGCTGTGTTGACAGTGTTTTGAGGCCTCATCTGGGCTCTGGCCTCTGATCAGTTACTGATGTCTGCAGTGGCCCCTAGATGGCGGTATTCCACCTGCTGCCCAAGCATTGTCATCACCCGCTTAGGAGGGCTTAGCATATGAGTAATGTCTGGAAGCAGGGCCCTGAAGCATTAGGAATTTGAGTGGGGAGAATAAGGAAGCATTAATTTGGAGAAGGGAACACTGACTGAGCACCTCGTGGTGTGTCTCTGATTACTCCTGTCCTAGCTGTTCTCACATGGGCAGAACACTCACTCTTCGTCTTTGACCAATCATGTAGTCCGCAGAGGTTGGTAGACCATACCACTGCTACTGTATGATGGCAAACTGTGAGCACTACTATGATAAGCACTTTATTGACTTTATTTTTTAGACCAGTGTTGTCCAAAAGAATGTTCTGTGATGATGGAAATTACCTGTATCTATACGGTCTCCTACAGTAGCCACTAGCTACCTGTGACTATTTTGTACAAAATGTGGCTAGCGTCACTGAAGAATTGAATTTTTAATATTCTTTAAAGTTATTTAAATTTAAATGGCCACATTGTCTAGTGGATGCTATATTAGGTAGCCGTGTCAGAATGTTTTGTGAATCTTGATAAGAGACAGAAATTAAACACAATACGATCTTATACACTAGAAAACCCCAAAGACTCCACCGAGATACTCCTGGTATTGATAAATAAATCCAGGAAAGTCTCAGGATATAAAATCAATGTACACAATCAGTAGCACTTCTATCTACCAAACACAGTCAAGCTGAGAATCAAATCAAAGACTTAATACCATTCATGAGAACTACAAAGAAAGTAATATATCTATGAATATACTTAACCAAAGAGGTGAAAGATCTCTACAAGGAGAACAAGATCTCTGAGGAGAAAAATCACAGATGACACAAACAAATGGAAAAACATATCATGCTCAGGGTTGGCAGAATCGACATTGTTAAAATGTTCATAGTACTCAAGGTGATTCACATATTCAGTCCAATCTCCACCAAAATAGTCACATCATACTTTACATATCTAGAAAAAATAATGCTACACTTTATTTAGAACCAGAAAAAGAGCCCTAATAGCTAAAGAAATCTTAAGCAAAAGAACAAATCTAGAGGTATCAACATTACCTGACTTCAACCTATGCCACAACTCTATGGTAACCAAAGCAATGTGGTATCAGTACAAAAATGGAGACATAGATCAATGGAACAAAATAGAGACCCCAGATATAAAACCACTTACCTACTGCCCCGGCCCGCGGGGAATTCAACGGGGACCTGGGAAACAAAGGGGTCAGTCGAATGAGGGGACAAGAGACACGAAAGAATGAGAGCAAGTCAGGAGTCTGATCAAGCTCCGAAGAGTTTTATTTTTCAGCTGGGCTTATAAGCATTCAAACGAGGAAGTAACTAAGGCTGTTCCTAGCAGGGCGGGGAGGGGGCTAGTTTCTGGAAAATTACTAGGAGAAGGACCTAAGGCGGGGGGGTGCATTTTTGAGGAGATATGCAAGGGGAAAGTACTGTTGCTGTTTACGGTTGAATTCCTGAGAATAGTTTGCTCGTAAAATCAAGATAGCAAGGGGCATTTTTGTGATATGTTTTGGCTCCCGGCACCTACAGCCAACTGATCTTTGACAAAGCAGAGAACAATGTGCATGGGGGAGGGGGAAGAAACCCTATTTTATAAATGGTGCTGTGAAAATTTGATAGCCGCATGTAAAGGAATAAAACAGGACCCCTACCTCTTACCACTCACAGAAGTTAATTGAAGATGAATAGGAGAGGCCAGGTGCGGTGGCTTATGCCTGTAATCCCCTGGGAAATTGAGGTGGGTGGATTGCTTGAGCTCAGGAGTTCAACCCATCTCTAAAAAATAGCCAGGTGTTGTGGTGGACACGTGTACTCCCAGCTAATTGAGAGGCTGAGGCAAGTGGATCACCTGAGCCTAAGAGTTTGAGGTTGCTGTGAGCTATGATGCCACAGCACTCTACCAAGGGTCACAAAGTGAGACTCTGTCTCAAAAAAAAAAAAGATGGATAGAAGAGTTGAATGTAAAGCATGAAACCACAAAAGTTCTAGAAGAAAACATAGTAAAAACTTCTAGGTATTGGGTTAGACAAAGAATGTATGAACAAGAACCCACTGGCAATCATAGCTAAACAAAAATAAATAGTTTTTGATTAAATAAAAAGCTTCTTTCTGCACAGCTAAAGAAACAATCAACAGAGCAAATAGGCAACCAATAGGATGGGAGAAAATATTTACAAGCTATGCATTCAGTAAAGGGCTAATAACCAGAATCTACAAAGAACTCTAGCAAATAAACAAACAAAAGAAACAGAATAAAAAGAAATATGGAGGAAGTAGAGAAAATGTAAGGAATAGAGAATAATATAGCAAAACCCACTAAAATTCATATTTTATGGACATAAGAAAGTATTTTAAATCAATAAAATAACAACTAAACATCATAAAAAGAGGCATGAAGATCAAGGATCCTCCCCCAACCCCCACAGATTAAAAGTGAGGGCTTAAATCCAAAAGCAAATAGAAAGACTGGAAGAAGCCAAGGAAATCTTGACAGTAGCTCCAATGTATAGAGCTCGAAAATAAGAATGGAAAGATTAAAAGATTAGAAGATTAATTCATTAGATAGAACATTTGGTTCACAGGGGCTCCAGAATAGAGAGAAGACCAAGCATAGTAAAATAAATTATCAAAGAAATAATAAAAGAAAAGTACCCAGATCTTAAAAACATGTCTCTCTGGAAGACTGAGAAGGTCCACGGGAGACCCAAACAAATAAATTTTTGAAGAACCAACCAGAATATAACACCATGCCATTTTAGAAGAACAAAAACATTAAGAGATCTTATAAACTCCAGAGGTTGGTGGGAGAGGGGAAGTAACACACAGAGAAACAGACATTAAATCTACTTACTAATAATTATAGAAGTGAGAACTCCAATGTGTTAATGCCTTTGCATTAATAGAGGAACCTAGTCATTATGCCAAAGCAAACACTTTCTCAAGTGCAAAGGTAACATGAAGTCATTTTTGGATTTACAAGGGCTCCAATCCTCCACATGCCTTCTCTCTTAGAAAGCATGTGTATAAGGGAGTGGGTAATCCCTTATACATATGAGGAGGGCGTGAGCATGGAAAGAAGGGATGCACAACATGAGGCGGCTGGGGAGGGGACAAAAGGAGATTCCAAGACAATGAAAAGCAGAAGCCCCAGGATCTGAGCTGAGCAGCATTCTTGACCTGAAGAAGAATATAGGAAAGAGACCCCAGTTTAAATACAACTTCTGTTACTACTACTACTAATTGATAGGCAATAGTTCATCCTTTTAAAAATTGCATTTAAGAAAACTGAGAAAATATTTGGATAAGATCAGATTCCTATATAGAAAACTAAGCATTTTTTTTATTGAATCATAGCTGTGTACGATGATGTAGAAACTAAGCATTTTTTGAAGGCAGCTATAATAAGAACCTAAGAAAATAGAAATTGTATGAGAAAGAAAATAAATCATAAAAGAGTTTTTTGTTTAGCAGTGAACAGTATTTATAAAGCTATAATAATGTAAATACTGAGTTGATTTAGTAAAACATTGAAAGAAAATGATATTAGGAGACTAGAAAAAGGGGCAAAGAGTGGTGGTGGGTGTGAGTTACATAGCTTCTGTCATAGCCAAAGTCCATGTCCAACGCTGAAAATTCAGAAAGAGCAGTACAAACATATGATTAAAAAATGTGGAGGGAATGGGCGGCATCTGTGGCTCAGACGAGTAGGATGCTGGCCCCAGGTACCAGAGGTGGCGGGTTCAAACCCAGCCCCAGCCAAAAACTGAAAAACAAACAAACAAACAAAACCATGGAGGGAAATCCAGAAACAGCCAGACAAGGTAGAAAGGGGCTGCTGCTTGGGATTGTGGAGCTGAAAGATGGGAGTGAATGTAAAGGGGACTCGGGTTTATTATAAGCCTGTTTTTTTTTTTAATTTAAAAAAATTGCATGTATTACTTTAAAATTGTTTCTTTTATGTTATAAAATAATTTCAAGACTCTGACATATTTTTTAAAAGCTTTCATGCTTAATGGGATACACTCCCAGAAATCTGGCAAGCTGAGCTGCACAGAAGGACCCATCTCCTGGGTCTTCCCAACAGTGGTATTTTCAATGGACAATTAGGCACATAAAAAAATGTTGCTTTTGTTTCAGATATATTTTACTTACACACACACACACACATACACGTGTATGCATTCATAAATATCACCTTTCAGATAAAGACATATGTTCCTCATTTTAATCCTGTACACTACATCCCCCCAAAGCAATTAGTAGCATAAATTTAATGTCATTCTTTTCAGTCTATGTTTTTTAATATTTTTCTTACACATATATGCATACACATCTGTAAAAATGTATTCATTTACTTACATTTTGAGATTTTGTGCTTAAATTCCATCATAATCTATGCATTATTCTGGTACTTACTTTACTCGTTCAATATGTTGAGACCCGTCTGTATTGCTATATGGATCTAATGCATCCATTTTATTCTATCCTATGAATACGCCACAATTTATTTTTCCTTTCAACTTCTTTACTGTTAGAATCAATGTGGTAGTGAATATCCTTATACAAGCCTCATGACAAGCACGGGCAAGAGTTTTTCCAGCATATATACCTAGAAACAGAATTTCTGGGTTCCAGGGCAGGCACAGTTTCCATTTTACTAGGTCACTGGGTCGGCTTCGTTGTAAAACACAATGAAATAGGGCTTTCGGCAGATCCCAGGCTCCTGGGTGACAGGCTTGTACAGACTGGCCCAGCTGGGGGTGGAGGCCATGTCTGAAATACCATCTGGGTTGCTGTCACAACAGTGCTGGAGGCTTTCTCATCAGAGGTGGCAGTCTAGGACCACAGCAAGAAGACATTTATTCACGTTCCTTCTAACAAGCTGGTCTCTGACATTTAAAGGGCTGGCTGATGAGCTTCTTTTTTCTTTACACGTAGGAGGGGAAAGCATTAGTTAGCACACGGCTGAGGAGATGGAGGGAGGCTGAACAAGGTGGAATAATAGGTGTCCACTGGACCAGGGAAGGCCCCAGGGGCAGGATTCTTTCATTTATCCATTAGATCAATACAGTTGACCTTTGAACAATGCAGGGTCAGGGTGAGGGGCACTCAGCACCATAGGCGTCCAAAGGGGAGAAGGGGCAGTGCAGTTGGAACGGAATGCCAGGCTAGATGGGAGGGGCCTTCAATCTAGTGTAGGCTATTAGGGCTTTCTTCTGTTGACATTGGGGAGATATTGGATGGAACACATTTTCATATGGGGGATTCAAGTTTCCCAGACTCCATAAAAGTCCAAGCACCAGGAAGTGCTTGAAGTTTTAAACTTTCTATACTGGAACTTCAAATGACTGGGGACAATTACCCAGAGCCTGAGGCCATGAATCTTCCTTCTACTCTGGAAAGTAATCATATAGCCATAAAACACTACATCAGAAAGAATGTTAGAGATACTCAAGTTCAACCCTGATTTCATAGATCACTGAGCAAGTAATGTGGGCAAGTAAAATAGGCAAAGAAAATAATCACAGTTCATAGAAAGAAAATATAGTGGTTCTTAAAAATGTGCAAACATGATTGATCTTGCTGTCCCCCCAGCAAACTGGTCACGGTGCTAGAATTAGAATCCAGGCAGTCTCATTCCCATCCCTGAGCCCTTTCCTATCACTGTGTTGTCTCTCAAAGCAAACTCTCCACCAGGCACCTGTACACACAGCCCTCCTACCTATGGAGAGTTCACCTTGACCTTCACCTATGCCAAGTCCACCATGGATCCTTATAACCCCTCCAAGCAAGCACTAGGGGGGCATATTCTCTATTTGTGCGTTTTCTTCAGATAGGTCCCTCTTCTTTTCTTTATTCTCCTGGTTCTTAGCATTCCTTTGGCCTCTTTAGACTTGGTCCACAGATTCGTCTGGCGTTTCTGTGACCATCCTGCTTTGTCCCCTGACTACACATCTTGTATCACCTGCTTCCATTCAGTCCCCAAGACAACTCAGCTCCCCTGGCTCACTCCACCCAGACTGCCCCAGGATAACATGCAGACAGGATGCTCCCACCAGAGGCATGACATCAATTGACCTAGAAGCTGACAAGTTCATCCGAATCATTAAATTCAGGCCCAGAAAAAGACCCAGACAGAAACAAAATTTAAAAATCAAGAGGATCCTCCCTAAATGAATCTAAGAATGTAATGGAATGCCAAATAAAATTAGCAACAGGTAATTTTTGAAACAATATGAGCGGGATTTAGAACAGAGTATAAAATATAGTATGATGCTAGGGTATTTTTAAAAAATTATGCTACTGCCTATAAATGGACAGACAGGTCAGTGGGATAGAATAGCAGTTTCAGAATTCAAACCCAATAATAAAGGAATTTACTATATGAGAAAGCACTTCAAATGAATGGATAAAGAGTGGATAGTTAAAGTAATAAACATGGTTGAGATAACTGAGCCACTATCCAGAACATAATAAATCTGGATCCCTACCTCACAACATATACCAAAATAAATTCCAGATGAAGTAAGGAATTTAATGTAAAAGCAAATCCATAAAGTACTAAAATATGAGATTGATTTACACACACACACACATATATTCATATAGGCTCCATAGCAAAATGTAGGTTTTGTACAGTGGACTGTACATGAAGTGGTCCATAAGATTGTAATGGAACTGAGGATTTTCTGTCACCTGCTGGGTGCAGAATCCCAGCTACTAGAAATGCTAAGGCAGGAGGATCACTTGAGCTCTGGAGTTTAAGGCTGCAGCAAGCTATGATCATGCCATTACACTCCAGCCTAAGTGACAGAGTGAGACCTCTTGTCTCTAGAAAAAAAAAAGAAAGAAAGAAAGAAGAAAAGGAGTTTCTATTGCCTAGACCTATTATTGCTTAGGGATGTAATGTCCTAACATAACACATTGCTTACCTGCTTGTGGTGATGCTGAGCAGCCGCACTGCCGGTCATATGAAAGTACACAGTAACGTCCTAGGCCTTCACATTCACTCATCACTCATTAACTCACCCACTGACTTTCAGTTCTGCAAGCTGTGTTCATGATAAGTGCCCTATAGAGCCATACCATTTTTGTTTTTTTGGCTGGGGCTGGGTTTTAAACCCGCCACCTCCGGCATACAGGGCCGGCGTCCTACTCCTTTGAACCACAGGTGCCGCCCCTACAGCTATACCATTTTTTAAAATATTTTATACCATTTTATTGTACCTTTTCTACGTTTTGGTAGATTTGGATATGCAAATATTTATCACTGTTTCACGACTGCCTATAGTATTCAGTAAAGTAACATGCTGTACAGGGTTGCATCTTGGGAGCAACAGGCTACACAATATAGCCAAGGTGTGCAAGAGGCTATCCCATCTAGGTTTGTGTAAGTACACTCTATGATGTTTGCATAACAAAATTGTCTAACAATGCATTTCTCAGACTATGTCCCCATTCTTAAGTGATGTATGACTGTATACATTTATGTACACTCACACATGCATACACACACACATATACACATGGCCTTTTAATGTTGTAAGCCCTTCTATGTATGACAATATCTGGAAGCCATGGAGGAAGAAAGTAATTAAGTCATACAGAATCCAATTTCTTCCTGCAAAGAAATATCATAACAAAGTCATACTTTCAAATCAGAAAAAAAAAAACCCTTCAATTATATGATAAAGGCTGAGTCACTTCAATATATAAGGAGATCCTTAAAATGAACCAAAAATAAACCATAATCCTCAAAAAAAGGACAAATAAAATAATCCCAGTTCATGGAAAAAATATAGATGGTTCTTAAAAATGTGAAAACCTGGTTGATCTCATGCATAAGAAAAATACATAGTATTGTGGAACAAAAAAGAATCCCATGTTTCACATATTACATTGGCAATGATAAAAGTGTCTGATACCTGGCAGCCTGCAGTGTGTAAATAGTGACTTTTATATATTGCTGATAGAAACATAATTTGATACAACCTGTATAGAAGACAATCAGTTTTCAAAGTCCATCACAATTCTACATGCACATACTGTTTTAGCTGGCAGTTCTGCTAGGTACTCAGACTATGGATAGTCTTACAGAAATACAAAGTGATAATATGCATAAATATTATTCTTGCAGCATCATTCTCAATAACAAAAGTTTGAAAGTAAAATAAATATCCATTAATGTACCATTCACTGTGTGAATTATGGTCTATCAAGATAATGGAAAGCTAACCAACTGTTCAAAAGAATGAGGAGTATGGACTAGCATATATACCCAAAGCAAATTTTACTGGGGAAATAAACACTCAGTTCTTGAGATACTAATGGTAGAATTTGACTTTGATAGCCTTCAGCAAACCATGATTCTCAAAATTTACACCCCATGAAGTTCCCTCCCACATTGTTTCTGGGCTTGGGCAGGAGACCAATTGGGAGCATTGAAAGTATGAGGCAAGTGGAGGTTTAGTAAGAGCTTGCACATTGAGACTCGCTTTCTTGAAACCCATCCTAAAACCCAGCCACCATGCCATGAGAAAGCTCAAGCTTCCATGTGGAGAAACCGTATGGAAAGCAGGCGATACCAACAGCCCCAACTATCCTGGCCATCCCAGATGCGTGAGTGGAAAAGGATCCTTAGACATCCCAGCTTCAGCTGGCACCATGAGGAACAGGCATGAACCAGCCTTGCTGAGCCCCACCTAATTTTAGAACCGTAAGCTAATAACAGATTGTCATTGTTTTAAGTCACCAAGAGTTTGGGAGATTTTCTATACAGCACTAGACAGATGAAAGGATTTCTAAAATAAAATTTTAAGTTAGGAAACATGGTGCAGAACGATCTATATCATTATGAATTTGTGAGAAAAAAACATATGTACCTGTATTCACAGAATGTACTAGTTTTCTAAGGTTGCCATTACAAATTAACATAAACTGGCCAGCTTAAAACAACAGACATTTATTCTCTCCCAGTTCTTGAGTCTAAACCATCTAAATCAAGGGATATGTGGGGCTTCCCCCCCTCAGGGGTCACCTAAGACCCTCCTGCCTATCGGATATTTACATTATGACTCATAACAGTAGCAAAATTACAGTTAGGAAGTAGCAACGAAAATAATTTTATGGTTGGGGGTCACCACACCATGAGGAACTGTATGAAAGGGTCACAGCATCAGGAAGGTTGGGAACCACGGCTCTAGAAGAACATCCTTTCTTGCTTTCTCCTGCGTCTGCTGGCTGTCAGCATTACCCTGTTTTCCCAAAAATAAGACAGTGTCTTATTTTAAGGTGTGCTCCCAAAGATGCGCTAGGTCTTATTTTCAGGGGACGTCTTATCTTTCCTGTGAGTAGGTCTTATTTTCAGAGGATGTCTTATTTTCGGGGAAACGGGGTATTTAGCTTCCTTGGCTTGTGGCCACCTCGCTCTGATCCAATTACATGACTTTTTCCTCCATGTTTCTGCATCTTCCCCTCTTCTGCCTCTTAGGAGAACATTTGTCCTTGGATTTGGGGCCCATTAGAGTAATCCAGGATAGGATATCATCTCAAGCTCTTTAATTTAGTTATATCTGCAAAGATACTTTATCCAAATAAGGGGACATGTACCGATTGTAGGGATTTGGAAATGACATACCTTTGGGGAGCAGCTATTCAACCTGTGTAGAAAAAAACACACCAGAAACGGTGCAGACGGGTTTGCCTCCAGGGCAGGAGGAGAAGTGAGGATTGAAGGGTCAGAGGACGGAAGAAAGAGGAGAACATAGGCTCTTGGAGATCTCTCTGATTGTCACAACTGGAGGATTAAACATCCTATGGTCACAGTCCGTTATGTAGGGAAAACAAAAATAAACAGGAAAATAAGGATTTATTAATAGATTTTACACTTATTTGGGTTTGTCTTTAAGCAGAGGGTTTCAGCCAGGCTTCTTTCCAGTTACCAAGGAGAAACAAGTTGTCTTTGTGCTCTGAGATCATTCTTGCCATTAAAATTTTGCTCACATGCGCAGTCAGATCCATCCTGATGGTGAGTGAAGGCAACAGATGTTTCAGCCCTGCTGCCTTTATGGTATCTCTGTGCAGATGGGCACAGCTGTGCACATTGTGTGCCAGGAATCATATTGTCCCAGACTCCATTAGGTCAGTTACTGCCCTTCCAACTGCCAAAGCTGTCTACATTCTTCCTGCAGAGACACCTGGGAAAGCACAGGCCGTTCAAAGGACTTAGCAAACCTCAGTTTCTCTAGCTAAGAACTGGGGATAATGGCCTCATAGCAATTTGGAGTGGGGGGTGGATGACTCACGTAGAATGTTGCACATATGTGGAATGCTGTCACAGAAACATACTGAGATTTGGATATGACAGCCTTTGGTGGCGGTCAGAGTGAGGGGACAAAGCAAATAAGATATTCATTCAAATCTATCCAATCCACAAACATTTTGTAGCACTCAAATAACTACAAACAATAAAACAGGCAGCTGTGCCTCCCCGCTGGGCCATGCAGCCTGGCTGAGAGTTCTAGGTCATTTCCAGGACTTGGCTGTCATGCTAACCTGTTCTCTCCCACTGTATTAAGTAGACCACTGGGGAGTGGATATAATACTATTGGGATAACCTTAATTCCATTTAAATTTATTTGTTAGACAAATTATTTGCAAACCTCAATACTTTCACAGTGAGTAGTAAAAACCGACCTGCAATACACTTAGAAATTGATCCCAACACACCAGGGGGCCACAACAGGGCAGTTGAGAACAGCTGCCCCATTACTGTAGGAGCTTTAATTTAAACACACATAAATACGCAAAACCAACAATAAATCTCCAGAGCCAAAACACATCTCAGCTGGACAAGATGAAACCATTTGAACTAATAGGCCAGCAGGCTGCCTCCTCTTTGATAAAGGTGGTTTGCACAATTTTCCAATTAACCCTCATGCCTCCCGCAACACACACACTCCCCTCTCCCCGCATCTGTGAGGGGCTGCAGAAGCTGTGAATTGAACCCAAATTGAAAGGAAGCAAGGTTGATGCAGCACTGAGAAAAATGCTATGATCAATCTCCTCTGGGCCTTCTCAGGTTGCATGTAATGGTTTTGGTCCTCAAATGCTGCTGACTCTCTTTCCTGAAGCGGCAAAATTACAGGTAATTGCTTATAGGAAGAACCAAATAGCAACGGCTTCTCCTCTGACCAGATTTATTTTAATTCTCAATAAACAGATTAATAGCGTCCTTTTCTCTGCTTTCCAGGTCATTAGAGAGGCTTGGGCTGTGACCATCCCTGGTGACAGGAGCTGCAAACAAATGCAGTAAACTACATCCAATGGATAATTATCCTCCCTTACTGTTCGGCTACAGAGGAGATGGCCCATAAACTATGTGGATGCTTCTTTTGGCACCTGCCACCCAGAGTCACGTTGAAGGGGAAAAGCACAGTGGAAAGACAGATGAGTGAGTTTGGGCAAGATGAGGTTGGAGGTCTTGCTGAGAGCCCCCATCCTCTCTTCTCTATCCATTGTGGCAGGGAGGTACAGGGGCCCAGCTTCCCTGGGTAGTAAGTCAGGGCCAGCGGGATTCAGTTGTTGGAAGCATCTGTCCTGATGCAGGAGAAACATCACCCTGGGTAGCAGGTCCCTGATGGCTTGCCGTCTCTCTCCCTTCTCTGCTTTTTATTTTTATTTTATTTTATTTTATTTTTACAGTTTTTGGCCAGGGCTGGATTTGAACCCGCCACCTCCGGTATATGGGGCCAGTGCCCTACTCCTTTGAGCCATAGGCACCGCCCTGCTTTTGATCTTCTTCTTGCCTCTCTCTTCAGGAGAAATCCAGTTTGCATCTCAGCTTAGCTGTCCAGACCCCAACTCCCTGCCCTGCTACAACTCCCTAGCACTGAGCTCCCTCTGCTTATGGGCTGTGGAACCTAGGGAAGGTGAAGAGCTCACACAAGAAGTAGATCAGCGGTCTTCAAATTGTGGGGCACAACCCACAGGAACTATATTAAAGGGCCGCAGCATTAGGAAGGTCGAGAACCACTGACCTAGACAAACTGCAGGGTGGAGAGGACAAGACCCATTCCCAGGGCTGGTTTGGAGATGATCCCAGCATCCAACAGGAGCCAGGCGTTCCGATCCCAAGGCCAGAGCTGGGCTTTTCCTATGTGAGGCTGCCTGCAGAGAAAGCTGGAGGACTCTCCTCTCTCTTCTGGAGGAGCACTGAGGGTCGGGAGAATTGCTCATGTCAATCAGCCTGAATGCGGTGGGAGGAAATAGGGGCAGGGAGAGAGAAAGTGAGCCCAGGTGGGGCTGCGAATAGTCTGATCCAAGGCGTGGCAGGTTAATCAGGTGCTCAGAATTAAGCATTGAACTCCACTCCATCCCGGCAGGGGTGCCCTTTCACCCTCTTTCTCAAAGTGCCGCAGGGGTCTGAGCCACAGGGTCTCCATCTGAAGAATCCCAGGCTCTTTGTGGCCTGGGACATGTAGTGATTTTATCAAGAATCATGTGTCTGTAGTCATCTTTCTGCTACCTGTGCCAGCCCTGCACCTTGACTACCCTGCATGGCATCAAAGGATGTGCCATTGCGCTGTCCTTGGCTGTGGCTATGCAACCTGGAGACTGACTCCAGCTCAGCCGTCAGTGGGAGACAAGCATTGCCAACCCCTCCTCCCCAGGTAGGGACCAGATGAACAAGGCCATCATGTGGGAAAACAGTCCTGGCCCAGCCTCATGCCAGAGACTATGTCCAAACATGCATGAGGGTTTCAGGCCCCCAGCACACTGGCCACTCTGACCCAGCCTGTGGCCATTCAGTTGACAACCAGCCCTTCTAACACAGCCTCCTCCTAATCACCTTTTCTGAGTTACCCCGGAAGACGTAATAACACACACAGAGGCCCTTTAAGTTGACAAGAATCTTATCTGAGTGCTGTCTTGAGGCCTCAGTCTACCCATATGGCAAATGGGGCTGCAACACTGGTTAACTCTGCTGTCTGGAAGCCTGAGAGCATCAGCTAAAAAATAAATTACTAGAAGGGGTGCAGTAAAACCAAGTGAATAAAATTACCAAGGCTGCCAGCCTCCTTCCTCTTAGAGTCCAAACAGCCCTATCAGGCTGGTTAGGCCTGTTTCTTGTTTTCCAGGAGACAGCAAGCACCGTGGAGTCCGAGATTTCACAGCTAGTCACCCCCTGATTGGAAACATGATCCTCCGTCATCCCTTATCAAGACGAGCTGTCAGGGTAATTTGGAGCTCAGGCAGGAGCGGTGTTGGAGGCGGGAGAGTTGAGAGTTGCTGAAGGAGCCAGGAGGGAAAGCACTTGTCAGGGGATGGATGGAGGGGTGGGAGGTGTGCCTGGGGCAGCCGTTCATCTTCATGCAGGGTTGCTGAGGGGGTGACAGGAAACCAGGACCTTGCTTGGGACCACACCAGGAGTGAAGAATTGGTTTCTACCCACTTGCAAAGTGGTGAATGCACCTTCTGTTTGGGGAGAGCTGGGGAGGGGAGAAACCTGACCTTTTTATGTGTGTGCACACGGTGTGAAAGACCATGCCCCTCCAGGAGGGACCAGAATGCAAGGACTCAACCAAGGTTGTACAGTCAGTATGACTTTCTTGCCTGCAGGGCTTGGCTCGGTGCTGGGTGGAGGGCTGGAGGGGCAGATGCCTGGACAGGCTGCCGTTTCTGCTTTTGTATGACAGCCCCACTTGTGCCTGTTTCAAGCCTGGACATCTACGTAGTATCTGTTCTCACCACAGAGGCCTGCTGTTACGTATTTTTCCAGCTTGGTACAGAACACAATGGTATTCCCACAAGATGGTGTTCCTGACTTAGACCGATTTGTTCTTCCTCTGAAATCTGATAACGGACATCTTTTCAACAATTAAGACAGAGAGAGACAGAAATATGATTTTCTCAATTTTAAGATTTTTTTTTTTTTTTAGCCATGGGGCCTGCTACTTCCTGTCAAAGTCAGAATCTAGAAAAGATAATGACCAGTTTAGCAGGCAATCATATACTTATTCATATTAGCTTAACATATTAATATTTCACGGCGTTATGCAAAGAAGAACTGAAATTTCTAGATGCTCTGCTACCCAGATATATTTTCTAAAAGTTGTTTCTGCTCCACTTGGGAAGTCAGCCCTCAGAGAGCCGCTCTGAAGAGGGGTCCCAAGAGGAGCAGGGCTCAGAGGGACAGCTGGGCTCCTAGAACCCACGACAGCCACCACCTTAGCAGTTTTTCTGACATTCCTGTGCTTTTACGGGTTTTAGACCAGCATTTTGCTTTTGAAGATTTCAAGATGTGTAATTTGTAGACTGGGCTTTAGCCTGGAGCCTTTATAGCAGATCTTTAGAAGTCAAAAGCTGAAAGAGGACGGACAGTTATTAGCAGAAATGTCACAAAGATGACTAGCTCCCAAAGGAATGAAAGGCAAACTCTACATGCAAATATCTGAATAGTTAAGTATTTTTCCACCAAGCTGTTATCAGTCCAATAGTATCCCTGCCACAAAAGCCATATGTTGAAGTCCTCAGTACCCCAAAAGGTGACCTTATTCAGACATGGGATTTTGCAGATGTATTAGTAAATTTAAGATGAGATATATGGGGAAAGGGTGGACCCCTAATCTAATGTGACCGGGTCTTATAAAAAGGGGAGATTTGGACACACCTAGGGAGAACACCCCATGAACTCTGGAAGTATGCCACTGCATGCCAAGGAACTACCAGAATCCAGGAGCGGGGTCTGGATCAGATCCTTCCCTTACATCTTCAGAGGCAGCATGGCCCTGCTGACATCTTCATCTCAGAACTCTAGCCTCCATAACCATGAGAAAATGTGTTTACGCCTATAATCCCCAACCCCGGACCATGCACTGGTGCCAGTCTGTGGCCTGTGAGGAACCCAGCCACACAACAGGAGGTGAGTGGCAGGCACGAGAGAGACGCTTTATCTGTATTTACAGCCGCTCCCCATCACCGGCATCACAGCCCGAGCTCCACCTCCTGTCAAATCAGTAGTGGCATTAGATTCTCATAAGAATGCAAACCCTGCACTTAACTGCTCATGCCAGGGCTCTAGGTTTCCCACTCCTTCTGAGAATCTAATTCCTGAGATCTGAGGTGGAGCTGAGGTGGTGATACCAGCACAGGGGAGCACTTGCAAATACAGTTTATCGTTAGCAGAGAGGTTTGGCAGCACAAAGACCGTAATAAATCACTTGCTTGTAGACTCATATCAAAACCACCTCCCCCTCCACCCTCGCATAGGTGGAAAAAATTGTCTTCCATGAAACTGGTCCCTGGTGCCAGAAAGACTGGGGACTGCTGGTTTAAGCCACTCGGCGTGTGGTACTTGTTCGCGCACGCCTCACAAACTGACGCACTGACCAGCCTACTCGTCACAATGGATGGGGGCTGTGGGAGGACGTTGAACTGCTTCAGCTTCCTCGGGTGGTCTGCCTCACTCTCTGTTCAAATGAAGACTCCGTCACCGGAGTCCTGGGAAGCACTGTTCTCCAAAGTCACATCAGCTAAGAATCATCTTGGTAGGCTACGGAGGCTGGAAGTGGGCTCTGATTGGTACCCTTAAGGCTATTTCTTATTTTATTTTATTTTTTTAATATCCCAAGCAAGGCCTAGTTAATGCCTAATTCCACTTCTTAATTAAACATTAAAGGTTTGCACTGGCTCCGTGGAACATGCAGTTATCTGTTCACTTGCAATCACCCTCAATTCATAAATCTAATTTGGCTCTGGCATTAAGCCAGGAGCAAATGCAAGAGATTAACTTTTTCAACCGACCAGGACTCAAAATAAAAATTATTCTAATGTTGTTATTGTTTTAATTGATTGATTTAATGTGATTTCCAGAGGCCACATGCAGATCGCTTGAATGTGGGGAGAATAGGAAACGGGCGAACGAAGCTCATCCCTTCCAGCCGCTCGCTTACCGAAATTTAGTCATGAAAGGTGTTGTTGAAACCATCACGTGTTGAGCTGGTTGATGGCATCCTCGAATTCTACAGAGGTCACTATGTTGTCTTTCACAGATGGGAAAGCGAGGGTCAGAAAGTTTACCTAGGTCGGAATGCCTTCATTGAGATTCCACCACAGTCCAGGCCCTGAGATTACACAAAGGTGCCAGCATGAGTTGTATCCCCTGTCCTCAGGATCTTAAGGTCTAATGGGGCATGGAGGTGAATTAACAATTCCAGTCCCTGTAATAAACTCAGTGGTCAGCACACTCACAGGATACCACAACAATAAGAAGGGAGGCTTTGAAGTCTTTGGGAAAGTGACCCAGGATGGCTTTCTGCAGGGGAAGACACTTTGAACTTGATGGGAAGACTAAAGCTGACCAGGAGGACAAGAGTTTTAGGAATTGGGAAGCTGGAAGCTGACATACAGACCACTCCTCCAGGTGTGCAGGGTCTTACCCACTGTTCCAAGGAGCTCATTGGAACATTGAGCATTGTTGGAATATTATGGGGAGTCTTTGACGCATTGGAAAGGGCTCTGCCAAGTTTTCTCAAGTCTCGTTGGCCAGAATGGGGTAGGGGGTAATGCTTTTGTCCTCCAAGAGACATTTGAATATTTAGTGGTTACAGCTTGGGATTTGTGCTGCTGGCATCTAGGGAGTAGAGGTGAAATGTGCTGTTAAATATCCTACCGTGCATAGGACAACCCCTCCAAACAAAGACTGATCCAGCCCATGGGCTGAGATTGAGATCCTCTGAATATAACTGATTATTAATAAGGAGATGGAAGGGCCTACCAGGTGGTCCCCTGGGTCTAGCAAAGGAGTCAACACCCTCTGAGTTGTCATGACAGCAAAAACCTGCACGAAATGAGAGGAACCAGAGAGAGGACAGGGATGGGACTGGGTGCAGGGCAGATGCTCACGACAGGCTCACAGTGAAGAGGGACAGGGGATCACTCAGCTTCACCCAAGAAAGCCCCTTCCTCTTTGTCCCCGGGAACAACCAGGCCAGTGCTTCAAAAAATAAACCAATTGCCGATTTCCTGATAGGCAGATGGCAAAGCCAGCCCAATTTTGTGAAGCCTAAAGCTTACATAATTTGGGAAGCCTTCTTAAAAAACAATTACAAAATTAGATACAAAAGCTACTGTATATTTAGGAGAAGAAAATACAAATGTCCAAACAAAAGACACATTTAAAATAAACTAACAAGCACCACAGATGGAAGGGGCCGTGTAGAGGCGGCCCAGCCCTCAGGGCTCGCTGGCTGGGCCCTGCATGCCCCGTGGCAGAGTGGGCCTGAGGCTTGTGTGTTCGCGGGGTCTGGGGGAGAATGATGGAGCTCCTACTCGGCTCCCAGCAGGAGGTGCAGTCACAGCACGCATGTGACTCTGCCTAGGCAACCTAGCCTCATTCTTCATTTCCCAGGAAAGGAAACCCTTTGGAAACTTCATCTAGCGGAGGCAGACACTGGTGGCCCTGGGGACAGTGCAGAGGGGTAAAAGTGCTGGGAGATTTGACAGTCTGCCCCTGTGGCAGCCCTCTGCCCTTCTTCATGGTAGCAGCCCCACTCCCCTGCTCCATACCAAGGGTATTTCTGAAAGCCTAAGTGGACCCAGCAAGAGGCTCACCAGCTTCCCCCAGGCCACGTGTCAGCACTGTCCCCACTGTGGGTCCTGCAGCCACCGCTCCCCTTCAGGTCAGGCAGCCAGAGGGCCAACGAGAACTATAGCCACTGCCAGACCTGCCAGGTGTCCCCTCGTGGCCCTGTGGTGAGGGACATCACAACCATTGCCCTCCTTCCCATGGGTCTCTTTCAACTGCTCCAGAGAGAGCAGGTGAAGGCCCAGGGGAGGGGGCTCCCAACCTTGAAGCCTTCGGAATGCTCCTGGCCTTCCCTGCCATTCAGGTGAAGTTGAGGGGACACTCCATTGGCTGTCCCCCACTTCTGACCGTCAGAGGAAGTGTCCCACTAAACGACAACCCACTCAATCCTGGTGCTCCCCAGTATCACATGTCTACTCACGCAACGTAGTGCTCCCCAGTATTACATGTCAACTCACCCAACACAGTGCTCCCCGGTATCACACAACAACCCACCCAACGCAGTGCTCCCCAGTATCACACGACAACTCACCCAGCGCAGTGTTCCCCAGTATCACAATACAACTCACCCAACTCAGTGCTCCCCAGTATCACACGTCAACTCACCCAACTCAGTGCTCCACAGTATCACACGTCAACTCACCCAACGCAGTGCTCCCCAGTATCACACGTCAACTCACCCAACGCAGTGCTCCCCAGTATCACACGTCAACTCACCCAATGCAGTGCTCCCCAGTATCACACGTCAACTCACCCAACGCAGTGCTCCCCAGTATCACACGACAACTCACCCAATGCAGTGCTCCCCAGTATTACACGACAACCCACCCAACGCAGTGCTCCCCAGTGTCACATGACAACTCACCCAATGCAGTGCTCCCCACTATTACACGACAACCCACCCAACGCAGTGCTCCCCAGTATCACACGACAACTCACCCAACGCAGTGCTCCCCAGTATCACACGACAACCCACCCAACGCAGTGCTCCCCAGTATCACACAACAACTCACCCAATGCAGTGCTCCCCAGTATTACACGACAACCCACCCAACGCAGTGCTCCCCAGTATCACATGACAACGCACCCAACGTAGTGCTCCCCAGTATCACATTCCATCCTCTGCTTCCGTGATTGTACAATGGGAGGAGAAACGATACAGACTGAAAGGTGTAAAGGTGTGAGCCACAGCAGAGACGTTCATGCCAGGTTTACTGAAAGGGCAGTGCAAAGCTAGCATCTGCACCCCGGGACAGTTAGAGACCACTTTTATATGGGGTCATAGGAGGTAGGCACAGTGCACAGCTTGTCTGGAAGGTTAGGGTCTTTGGCACAAACTTCTAGGGGTGGGGCCAGCAAGATCCTTTGTGTCTTTGTCTTAGGAGGAGAGGAGGGGAGAGAGAGGAGAAAGGGTTCATGTGTGGCCACATTAGGCCCCCCAACACAGACCTCCCCAGGCAGTGATAAACTAAAAGACTTTTCTTGAGCCTATGGGCCCCTCCCTGCCTCTCTCTTTTTAGCTCCAGCCCTGCCCTATGTGTCCTACAGCTCCCCCACTTAACCTTCCTCCTGCCCCTCAAAGGCACCACACCCTGCCGCACCTCAGGGCCTTAGCACTTGCTGTTTCACCTAACTGGAAGGTTATTCCCTCTGCCCTTCACCTGACTTGCTCTTCCTTGGCCCCATAGCTCAGATAAAGGACCTTCTCAGGAGGCCTTCCTGGGTCTCTCTGGAATCCTACTGGCTGCCTTCCTCCCAACTTATTTTTTCACTGACGTGTCTCTGCAGCTGGAAGGTTCTCTTCATGAATGCAGGGCCATGACTCTGTTCACAGCTGCACCCCATGCCCACGGAGCCCGGTACGAGGTGGGTTCCTGAGGAATCCCTGCTGCAGGTGCGCGGGGATGAGTGCAAAGATGAGATAACGGGGGCCCGGGTCCTGGGGCGCCAACGGTAGTTAATAAACTGTCCTTTCTTCTCTGCTTTTATTGTCCATGGTGGATTTGCTTCTTCAGTTTGGGCATCATTAGGAAAGAAACAAACCAGAGGCGGTCAGCCAGGGGGTCAATGCTAGGGAGAGACCTCACGTCTCTGCGTGAAGGAGAGCTCCAGTTCCTTTCCTGCACGGGACATAATCCAGATTTGTATGCTCATAAGTAGGATGTGAATGAAACACATGTTACTTCTTTTCTTTTTCTTTTTGGAGACAGGAGCTTTCTCTGTTACCCTGGGTAGAGTGCCACGGCCTTATCACAGCTCTCTATACCCTCAAATTCCCGGGCTCAAACAGTCCTCCTTCTAGGGCTCAACCTCCCTAGAAGTTAGGACTACAGGCACATAACACCATGCCTGGCTAATTATTTCTATTTTTCGTAGAGATGGGCTTTCATGCTTGCTCAGGCTGGTCTTGAATGCCTGAACTCAAACAATCTTCCCGGCTCAGCCTCCCAGAGTGCTAGGATTACAGGTGTGAGCCTCCACACCCAGCTGGTTTCTATACTACCTTGTTCTTGATATTTCTGGATAGAGTGATTGCAAAGATACTATTGAATAGAGGTGACATATACCTGACCCTTGAACATAGGTTCTTGCCTAGATAAGAGCATACTAAAGACAGAGCCAGCTTGGATGTAAACAAGATTCAGAAGGTGAGGGGCTGGGCTCCTCTGCCTCTGTCAGCTGTGAGACTCGGGGAAAGTTACCTAATCTCTCAGGCCTTGGTTTCCCCATCTGTTAAAAGGAGAGGTACCCATTTGTCCCATCATCTCTCCAGGGGGCAGTGAGTTGCAGGGGAGTGAGAGTTTGATGCTAAGAGCAGCCCCTGCTTGTGTGTCCCCTTGGATGTGGGCACTCTCATTTGCATCCATGGCTGTGGGGCCAACTGGATGTAGCTGCCACTGTGTGCCTAGGACAAAGCTTTCTGGGTGAAGCCACATCACTCACCCCCCAGGAAACAAGTCCTCTGAGATAGTGCAAACCTGGTAGGAAATGAACCTCTTAAGGCAGAAGCCAAGAGGCTTGGGAGAGTGTGATGCAGCAGTTGGCTGTGGACTAAGTGACCCCCATGCAACTTTGGGCCAACATATTTCCTCTTCTGGGCTGTGACACCCTTCTCAGTGTGTGTGTGTGTGTGTGTGTGTGTGTGTGTGTGTGTGTGTGTGGATTAAACCAGGCACCTTAGTTTAAAAATGATAGTTTTTTTGTTTTTCTTTTCTTTTATTAAGTCATATACATATAGATCATGAATACATTTATGAATGTGTGGGGTACTGTGTGTTGATTTTTTTATATAATTTGGAGTGCTTACATCAAATGACTTAATATAGCTTTTGCCTCATTTACTTGATTATAGTGTTAAGACATTTATTTTCTATACTTGGTAGATTTGACTTGTACCCTTGCAATATGCTCCATAGGTGTGGTCCCACTCTCTATGTGTGTGTTTACCCTCCCTCTACCAAACCTTCTGCTTCCCCTCAGAGTGTCACTCTGTCACCCTGGGCGGAGTGCCATAGCATTAGCCTAGCTCACAGCAACCTCAAACTCCTGGGTTCAAGCAATCCTCCTGCCTTGAGGATTGCTTGCAGACTACAGGTGCCTGTCACAATGCCTGGCTCATTTTTCTATTTTTTTTTTTTAATTTTTAACTTTTTAATTTTTATTTTTTTAATGTTTTTTTAATTTTATTTTTTTATTACTATTAAATCATAGCTGTGTACATTAATGCAATCATGGGGCACCATACACTGGTTTTATAAACAGTTTGACACATTTTCATCATACTGGTTAACATAACCTTCCTGGCATTTTCTTAGTTATTGTGTTAAGACATTTATATTCTACATTTACAAAGTTTCACATGTACCCTTGTAAGATGCACCACAGGTGTAATCCCACCAATCACCCTCCCTCAGAGATAGGGTCTCACTCTTGCTCAGGCTGGTCTTAAACTCCTGAGTTTAGGCAATCTACCTGCCTCAGCCTCCCAGAGTGCTGGGATTAGAGGCGTGAGCCACCCTGCTGGGCCCAAAACTTGTAGATCTTAATGGAAACTCACCTCCACCCCAGAGAATAATAACTCAAATGTACTACAGCTTCAGTGAACGATTACTACAATAAAGTGAATATCTCAATAAAGTGAGTCACACAAGCTTTTTTGTTTTCCGGTACATATACAAGTTATGTCTATGGTATACTTATCTTTTAGGTGTGCAATAGTATTATGTCTAACACAAGTACATAGTTTAATTTAAAAACACTTTATTGCTAAAGAATGCTAACCATCATCTGAGCCTTTAGTGAGTCATCATCTTTTTGCTGGGAGAAGGTCTTGCCTTGATCTTTATGGCTGCTGACTAATTGGGGTGGTGGTCGCTGAAGGTTGGGGTAGCTGTGGCAATTTTTTTTCTTTATTATATCATGTCTGTGTACATCAATGCATTTATGGGGTACAAAGTGCTGAATCGATAAACAGTGTGGAATGCTTACATCGAACTGATTAACGTAGCCATCACCCCACTTGCTTATTTGTTATGGTAAGACATTTATACTCTATTCTTAATAGTTTTGAAATGTACCATTGTATTATGCACCTTAGGTGAGGTCCCACCAATTACCCTCCCTTCTCCCGGCCTCCCCCCTCCCCTCTTTCTTTATGGACTATATTCACATTTTACCATTCATATGAATGTGTAGGTGATTATATGTTGGTATCATAATAATAGTGTTGAGTACATTGGATATTTTTTCTTCCATTCTTGAGATTCTTTACTAAGAAAAATATGTTTCAGCTCCATCCAGGTAAACATAAAAGATGTAAAGACTGTGGCCATTTTAAAAAATAAAACAATGAAATTTACTACACAGATTGACCTTTTCTTTTACAAAATATTTCTCTGTAGCATACAATGCGGTTTGATGGAGTCTAACCCACAGTAGAACTTCTTTCAAAATTGGAGTCTGTCATCTCAAACCCTGCAGCTGCTGTATCAACTAAGTTTATGGAATATTTTAAATCCTTTATTGTCATTTCAACAGTGTTCACAGCATCTTCACTGGGAATAATTTCTTAGAAAACCACTTTCTTGAGTCATTCATAAGAAGCAGCTCCTCATCCATTCAAATTTTATCCTGAGATGGCAGCAACTCAGTCCCATCCTCGGGCTCCACTTCTAATTCTAGCTCTCTCGCCTTTCCTGCCACATCTGCAATTCCCTGCTCCCCTCAAGACTTGAATCCCTTCAAAGTCATCTATGAGGGTTAGAATCAACTTTTTCCAAACTTCTGTTCATGTTGCTCTTTGATCTCCCATCAACATGGCTGTTGAAAGGATGTTGTGTTAACAGGCGTGAAAACAATATGAATCTCTTGTCTATCTCCATCTGACTGGGTGACCAGGTACATTGTCAATGCGCAGCAATATTTTGAAAGGGACATTTTTTCTGAGAAGTATCACAACTGTGGGCTTAAAACATTCAGTACACCATGCCATAAACAGATGTGCTATCATCCAGGCTTTGTTTCATTATAGAGCAAAGGCAGAGTAAGATTTAGCAAAAATCTTAAGGGCCCTAGGATTTTCAGAATGGTAAATGAGCATAACTTAAAGTCACCAGCTGTATTAGCCTCTAATAGGAGAGCCAGCTTGTCCTTTCATGCTTTGAAGCTTCTCTTCTCTAGATATGAAAGTCCTACACGGAGCCTTCCGATTGAAGGCTGTTTTGTCTGCACTGGAAATCTGTTGGTTAGTGTAGCCCCTTCATCAGTGATCTTGGCTGGGTCATCTGGATAATTTGCTGCAGCCTCTCCGTCCCTACCTGTGGCTTCACCTTGCACGTTCATGTTATGGAGATGGCTGGCTTCTTTTTGCAAATCCTGTGAATAAATCTCTTCAAGTTGTGAACTTTTCTTCTTCAGCTTTCTCCCTTCTCTTGGCCTTCAAAGACTTGTATAGAATTAGGACCCTGTTCCGGACTGGGCTGTAGCTTCCTGGAATGTCATGGCTGGTTTGATCTACCTACCACTAAAACTTTCTCCATAGCGACCATAAGGCTGTTTCATTTCTTTACCATTCGCATGTTCACTAGAGCAGCACTTACAATTTTTTTCAAGAACTTTTCCTTTGCATTCACCACTCGAGTAACAAGAGGCCTGGCTTTCAGCCTATCTCGGCTTTCAAACATGTCTTCTTCATTAAGCTTAATCATCGCTAGCTTTTAATTTGAAGTGAGATATACAAAGGGTGCCAGGAAAATTGTATAAACATTTTAAGAAAGGAAAAAAAACTGTATTAAATTTGTAATACTCAAGTCACATTTAACTTCTGCAATTACAAGAGGTGCTCGACGTGACTTACCGTCATTTTTTTTTTTTTTGCAGCTTTTGGCCAGGGCTGGGTTTGACCCTGCCACCTCTGGCCTATGGGGCCAGCACCCTACTCCTATGAGCCACAGGCGCCACCCTCTTCATCTTTAGTTGTTTGTATATACTGAGTATTACCATTTTAATGCAGTTTTTCTCCTTTCTTAAAATGTGTGTACATTTTTTGGCACCCTCTGTTTGTGACTTTGAACACGTAGAGGCCCTTATAGAGTTGTTAACTGACATAGTTTCAATATTGCTGTGTCTCCGGGAATAGAGAGGCCTGAGGGAGAGGACAGGGAATGGCCAGTTGGTGGAGCAGCGAGAGCACTTACAACCTTTATCAATTAAGTTTGCCATCTTAGATGGGCATGGTTCATGGCACCCCAAAACGCCGTAGTAAGTTCAAAGATCACTGATCACAGATTACCACAGACAATAAGATAATAATGAAGCAGTTTGAAATATTGCAAGAATGACCAAGATGTGACAGAGGCAGGAAGTGAGCTCACGCTATTGGAAAATTGTGCTAATTTCCCTGACGCCAGATTGCCATAAATCCCTAAAAATATACACTATGGGCAAAGCTCAGTAAAGTGCAATAAAATGAGGTCTACTTCTCAACCCAAGCAAACAGAAGTGGGGTTCCCTGAAGCTCATCTATGGATCCCAGGGCCCCAGGTCCCAGGATCTTTACAGGACCTCTAAACTCTGTTTAAACTCATGATTCTTTGCGAAAAACAAGTGTAGCTGACCACAAGGCTTCCACCAAACCCAAAGGCAGAGATGCCTCTTGGGAATTCCAGGGGACAGAGTGGACAGAGCATCCTGGCACCTGTCTCACCCTTCCAACTCGCTATAGTCTACCCTGAGCCAGCGCCCAAGGCTGGCCTGTGGAGAGATGTGCTGGGCAGGAGAAAGGTCTCCGGTAAAATAAAGAAGCATGACTGACGTAAAGAGGATAAAGACAGAAGCCGGGCTGGAGGGTTAAAGGGAAATAACAATCGGCATCAGTGAACTTGAGTTATCAAACATGCCACGTACCTAGTACTGGTCAAAGCACTTTACAAGAATTAAGCCATGAATCATCCCAACACCAGAAGGCAGATGTTTTTATTTGCATAACTGTGGAGCTGAAACCTTGCAAAGTACTTTCACCTTTGTCTGACACTTTTTCCCTCAAATCCCTGAGTAGTTTTCAGGGATGGAATTATCATTCCCATCTTAAAAGACAAAGAAACAGAGTCTCAGAGAGGTGAAGGGAGTCACCCAGCATCACACAATTCCTCAGTCCTTGGGCTCAGGACGGCTAATGCAGGGCCTTGACTTAAGGCAGCCCTGCCTGGTGCCCTTTCTGCTACCCCACGATTTGCCAGGAGGGGGCAGAAGAGAGCTCTTCGCCTGCTCTTTCTCCCTGGCCTGCCAGGGGCAGCGCCAAGATCCTCAGATGTCACAGGACTGGCGGCAATGATCCATTCATTCCCCCATTACAAAAAAAATAAGTATTATTTATTTCTTAACTTACAGGTTGTTCAAACAATAAGTCACTTCATCTGTCTGAGTTTAGTTTCCATATAGTTCCTATATAGATAAAAGTAAGAAAACACTATTTGGCTCATTGAGATACAGGGTTTAAATCTTTCTCTCTCTCTCTCTCACACACACACACACACACTATTTAGCAGTGTCTAGCACAGACCAAGTACTATAAATAGTAGTTACTGCTATTGCCATTATTCATTGACTTGCACGGTATTTCATTCAATCCTCTAATCATTTTAATCCACCAAACATTTATTCATTTAGTATCCGTTAGAGGGAATAGAGAGGGGTGAGTTTCAAAGAGGACTCCAAAATGTTGTCCCAAAGCTGGGAGCAGAAGCATTGCAAAGTAACTGCAGTGCCCTGTGGGGAAGGGAAGAACGCCCCCCCCGCCCCCAATCACGGGAGAAATAAAGGGTACATTTAGGAGCCCTGAGCCTTTAAAATAGCTTGCAAAAATGCAGTTGCAGGGACCTCAGCCCCCATGGACAAGATTCCTGTCTCTGAGGATGAGCTGCCTGGCTGCATCTTTGCAAAGCTTCACAAATGCTTCTGATCGTATGCCAAGTCCAGAGAACCACGGGGGAGGACAGTGAAGTATGCACAGGATTTAATCCACTGAAGATCCATGTTTCTTCCTGGGGTGGGTGTGCTGTATCACCACCAGTGCAGGGAACTGGGTGAGGACTGCAGAAGCCTGGCAAAGGGAGGGACACAAGAAACACAGCCCTCGTCCCCAACATAGGAATCTTACCCACCTCCCCAGTGGCACACGGTCCTGGAGCCTTCGCCTGAATAGCACTCCCCTTTTAAGCCTCAGTTTCCCCATTTTTTGAAAGGGTTTGCGTCGGGACATTTGTTAAATGCTTTTAGCTCCGGCATGATATGACTTTGATGCAGACATCAGTGCACAGCAAGGCAGCCTGTTAGATAATTCAAGAGGCATCGGGTCCAGGCCTGCTTCAGCTCCTCGTTGCTCACAGAGAAAGCACAAGCCCTTTGCCCTGGGACTTGGGCCTCTCATGGAGGCAGCCCTTGTCCCCCTGCCCCTCTTATCTCCTTGATGCTCCCATTGTAATGAAATGACCTGTTTCTTCTTCCCCAGGCCCTCTATCCATCACTCTACCATCCTCCATTGTCCACCTCTGCACCTGAATCGGAGCCTGCAAAACCGTTCAGGGCTTTGTTCAAATGCTGCCTGCTCTATGAAGTTGTCCTGAGTCCTCCCAAGTGGAGTGACTTCTCTTTTTTACATGTCCCATCTAAACTCTACGTCATTATTGTATTACTATCTGTTAATGCTCGCCGAGAGCTTGCTGTGTGCTGGGCATTATGTCAAGCATGTCTCATGCTTTATTTGATTAGCCCTTGCACAAGCCTGTGACATTGGAACTAATGCCATTTCCATTTTATAAGTGAGATCCAGGGTGATCAAATGACTTGCCCATAGAGACTCTACTGTACAGTCCAGGAGCTTCTGCAAGTGTCTCATCTCAATGCCGGACTGGAGACTCCTCCTAGGTGTCCTAAGTGCTGTTGGTTGTATTTCTTAGGACCTGTAACAGTGATTCTCAACCGGTGTGCTATGGCACACTGGTGTGCTGTGAGCGGATCTTAGGTGTGCCACAACAAATGTTAAAGATCATTAATTAAATTATTTTCCAACAAAGTTCAAACTACAGTAAGTGTATTCTTGTTTTTAACTCTTTTTTTTTTTCTTTTTTGAGATGAAGTCTCCTTTTGTCACCCTGGGTAGAGTACAGAGTGCCAGGGCATCACAATTCCCAGCAACCTTGAATTCTTGGGCTCAAACGATCCTCTTGCCTCAGCCTCCTGAGTAGCTGGGACTACAGGTGCCTGCCACAAGGCTCAGCTAGTTTTTCTATTCTTAACAGAGACAGGATTTCACTCTTTCTCAGGCTGGTTTTGAATTCCTGAGCTCAAGCACTCCAATTGCCTCGGTTTCCCAGAATGCTAGGATTTCTGATATGAGCCACTGTACCAGGCTTTTTACTCTTTATTTTTTTGATCAGCATAATTTAAGTGTGCCATAGGAGTTTAACCATAGGATCCAGTGTGCCCTGAGAGAAAAAGTTTGGAAAACACCGTCCTACAAGGAGAACTTGAAAACTTGCATTATGGGATACAGCGGGGAGACGTCATTGGCAGATGGGACAGCAGGGATGGAGAGTCAAAGCCATATCTTGAGACACTTAAAGAGGAGAAGAATCACTAAGGAAACAAAAAATTAGGGCCAAGTTTATCTTAATCCAAGGCAGTCAAGTCTGACTGTGCCCAGGCTTAGCTGCAGCAAGCTGAGAAAAAAACCCCAGCAAGAGCGCTAGGTTGCGAAGAGTCCCAGACACGTTTAGATGATGCCATTTTTAAAGTGAAGTCATTTTTTAAAGAAGAGCTGGGAATGAAATAAAGTAATAGCCACAACACTAGTGAAAAGCAATTTTTAGCTCTTCTCCTGTACCTGGTAGAAAAGGTGGGCATTGGGGGACTGGTGGAGAAGAAATCTCTTCTTCAGGCCTGAGAGAGAGCAGACGCAAGCCTCTTTCCTTCTTTCACCGTTGCTTTTTAATTCAAGAAGTTGCTCAGATGGGAGAAGCCGCCAGTCCATAATGGTCCCGGTGGCAGCCAGCATTGCTGGAATCCATGAAACTGGCCTTTGGGGACAAGGGATTGAAAGATGACTGCCAAGGGTTAAGAACCAGAAGATTTATTTTTCATTTGTGCAGAGATGAATCCCAGATACTTCTTTTTAATCTGAGATTTTTTTTGTCAAGGTTTTTCAAGCCTCCAAATGAATAGGGGGAAAAAAGTGAACTGAAGGGGTTCCAATTTGCAACAAGAGTGCCATTTCAATTAATTTAAAGAGAGGAGAAACGTAGGTGATAATCACAGAAAGAGGCTGGAATTAGTCAATAAATAAGGTTCCAGGTCCCATGCCTGACTTCCCTTTCATCAGCTTTAAAGAATGAGAAGAAAGAGGGGGTTACATTTATCAGGTTCCTAATAAAAGCACCAAGTGGTGAATCCCACGTCTCAGGACCTGGGTCAGGTCATGCAGAGTTTACCCACCTGGCCATTTGACTCAGTTGCTAAAGACGGACTCCCTGATGGCAGCCCTCTCAGAGCTCTGGCGCTCCCAGCTGCATGCCCTCGCAGTCTGAGAAACCCAGATCCTTGCATTTTGATGACATGGGATCTGACCAAACACCCTCATAGAGCACTAGATAATCCACGTCTCCCTCCTCATCCTCCCCAGGCTCTGTCCCATCCCGGCTGTCAGTCATAGAGAACTGCTTTCATTAATTCAATTTCTGGTATTGGGTGGGTCACCACCCACTCGGAGCATAATTGTGGCTGTGGTGCAGAGTTTGTTACATAAAGGGTTTGGCGCAATCTCTGGCACACAGTAAACACTCGGTGTGTGTTAGTCTTTGTTATTGTAGGTGTTGCTTTTCTAATTATTCTACAGGATGTTAAATGCTAGGCTGTGTGTGTGTGTGTGTGTGTGTGTGTATCTGTGTGTTTTATGGAAAGGAACAATTAGCACAGCACAGCATGGGAGACGAAGGTAAGAGGTCAAGGAAAGCTTGGGGTGTGAGCAAGTGTGATGCCCACTGGGGATGGTAAGTTTCCAAGTTTATATGCTCAAGAGCAAGCTATGGTGTGGAGCCATTGCTGGTGACACTGCAGATACAGATAAGAGACAGAGCCTGCGGGTCTCACGCAGCACTCCCACGCCCCCCATGGAATTTGGATTTTCATCCTGTAGTCCCCTAGACCCTGTTCTAGATGAAAGAACAAGGAATGTGGAGGCTGTTTGGGTGAAACCCCAAGAAGCTTTTTCAGGGTTGGCATTTCAAGGGCATCTCATGTTTTACCTTTAAAAGGTATTCTAGATTTGGGTTCTACCCGGGATATGATCCAACATAAAAGTTAAAAATGACGGAACTCGAGGAAGATGCTTCATGTCGACCTGAGGGGTTACCTGCCCTATACCCCTGGAACCTGGGTACTCGTCTGACAAACACCGTCATGGGTGATGGATGGAAATGTGGAGAAGGATTTTAAGAGGGAAAAGGTGTGCTCACATTTGCATTTCAAAAAGATGGGGTTGACAGGTTGGACGGAGTAAGTCAGGGGCTAGAAATCTAGTCCCAAAGTAGCTTCAGTAGTTCGCTGCCTGGTCAACGGAGGTAGCAGGGATGGAGCTCAGAACGGCTCATTGTAAGTTCCAGGGTTCCAGAACACCTTCCTCACCCCTGAGACAAGTGGCCGTGGTTTTTCATTTGTTTCTTTGTCTGTCACTTTTCCTTTTCACTTAAAACCTTCCTTATTTTAAAGGTTTTTGGGCCTGAGGATTCAACATACCTATGTAAGTAAGCAAAAATATACACTGGAAGTGAGTGGAACACAAGACTTACCTGTCACTGGTTCAGGCTAGAGCATTTTCTCTGTGTTAGATGACACCTTGGCAAGCCCCTTACGACATGGCTAGTGGGTGGTTCAACTCAGCCATCTGTTGGGGAGTGGAGGAGGGCGGATCAGTCAGAGTCCCCGGGATGTCTCTTAACCAGCCTGGGTTCATGCAGGGCCCTTTGGTCTTCTAGGTCCACTGCCCAGGCTACCCATCTTGCCTTTGGTCAAGTTTTGCTCTGTGGTCCCTGCCATCAGGGTGTCCTGACGCCCAGCATCCAAGCTCACTTTCTGTACCCTCTCAACGTTGCATGATTGCATGGCCCCTGTTTCTCACAGCACTCACCCAACTTGCGTCCCCTCCACTGTCCTTGGGCAAAGCACGTCTAGCACAGCTCACCTCCTCATCCTTCCACCCTTTGGGCCTGTCCCCTTCTCAGGCAGGGCACCCCTGGCTTCTCGTTAAGTCTCCTTAAGCCTCTGTGTGTTGTCTGTGTCACGGGGGTCTGACGACTCGGCTTCGTCAAAGCAGACAGACAGGCAGAGAAAAGAAAACAAAATAAACCAACAAAAACAGGAGGGGGGGACATGTACAACAGTAAGAGCCACATAGGAATTAAAATCTCATCGACTTATCCTGTGTTATGCATTTTTTTTTTTTATTGTTTAAGATTCATTGAGGGTACAATAAGCCAGGTTACACTGATTACATTTGTTAGGTAAAGTCCCTGTTGCAATCATGTCTTGCCCCCAGAAGGTGTGGCACGTATGTTCCTGTCACTACTCCCACCCCTGCCGTGCCCAGCTTCACATCTCTTAACGGCATAAATGTCCATCTTCATGCGTGCTCTTCTCCATGTTTGCGGGAGAGATGAAGATGCTGGGTCTGTTCTAGGCCACTTGCACAGGCTGCCTCCTCCTGGTGCCACCTGCTACAGGGACCAGACGCAGTGCAGAGGGCCACTTGGGGAGCGTGGGTTCAAGGAAGGGCAGGTCAGTGTTGCCAAGAGGGCCCTGAAGACTGGCAGCACCTCGGAGGGGGTGGGGAATTTACCTTTGCACCTGCACTACACACGAGGCCTGCCTCGGCAGAGGGGGTAATAGTGAACACTTACTATTTACCATACCCTGTCCCCACAGTTTACCTGCACGAGGTCCTCTGATTCTCAAAGCTCCCCTGTGAAGTAGGCTTTGCTAAGGACACAGAGGGTGGTGGTCCGCAGAGTAAGCAGCCCCGCAAACATGCTCACACCTTCATCCTTGGAACTTGTGAACGTGTGACCGTATCTGGCACGTAGAGACTTTGCAGATGTAGTTCAGGTTCAGGGCTTTGAGATGGGGAGATTATCCTGGATTATCAAGCTACATCCGATGTCATCACGTGAGACGTTAACCTTGGAGAACTGTTTTCTGGCCGCAGAGAACCGGAGAGATGGCAGCGCAGGAAGAACGTGGTGGCAGGATCCCCAGAACGTGGGCAGCCTCCGACAGCTGGAAAAGGCAGGCTGGACTTTCTCAGAGCCTCCAAAAGGAACACGGCTCTTCCAACATCTGAGTTTTAGCCCCCTGACAATGGGAGCCCTTGATTTCAGCTGAGTTGGAAGAGGTTTAGCTCTTCCAATTTATAGAACTGTTAGCTAGTAAATTTGTGTTGTTTTAAACCACTAAGTTTGTGGTAATTCTGTACAGTAACAATTTAGAACTGATAGAGGTTTTCGGAAAGGCTAAGTGACATAGCCAGTAAGCAATAGAGCTGAGATTAAAGCCCAAGTAGTCTGGTGCTGAAGCCCGTGCCCTTGGGTCCTATGTAGCATGGACAACTTTGCCACCATTATTGACTAAGTGAATAAAGGAAGGAAGCAAACAAGATTAGGGAAAGGAAAGAAAAAAGGAAGAACATATAATACTTGCACAGGCGATAGTCTTGTGTCCCATTCACTTCCATTGTAGGCATGTGCTTACTTAACAGTAAATATAAAACGTGTGTGACTCTTCGTCTCTGCCTCCCTACCTCCTCCTCTCTCATACTGCTGGAAGCACCTACCAGTGAACTTTCTAGAACCCAGGCCAACTGCACCTTTGTCTCAGCATCCCTTTGTTCAGGGCATGGTAAAATTTCAAGATGCCAAGTTGCCAACAAGCACATGGCTTTGCATTCAGATGACGGTTTCTGGCTAAGATTCAGGAAGCGTCCTTATCCCATCAGGGACCCATGCCAGCTCATCCACTTTATTCTGATTTCACCTTCCAACTCAATCCCTTGAACCTCCTGGTTAGGCCACAACTAGGGTTGCCAGATTTAACAAATGAAACACAGGGCCCCTCGTTAAATGTACATCTCAGATAAATGACAAATAACTTATCAGTGTAAAGATGTCTCAAATATTGCATAGGACATTCTTATACTAAAAATTCTGACTTATTTATCTGAAATTCAAATTTAAATGGGCATCTTGCACTTGATCTGGCAGCCCTCCCCACAGCAGATCAGCAAGGAGACCATACTGGAGCAGGAGATTGTTGCAGCCCCCTTGAACCATGCTGGAGAGAGCTGTGCATTCCAGGCCAGTGCAGGGATGGGCTCCTCTGTCCCTTCCACATGAAAGTGCCGTACAGATGCTCAGCCTGGGGCAGGGGTGAAGGCAGGCATATAGGGAATGATGAGGTCAGTGGAGGAGGTGGGCTGAGACAGACACAGGATCCTCTGACCAGCCTAGACCTAGAAGATGCTGCCCTGTCATTTTCGGCCTTCCAGATAATTCCTCCAGCAGGTCCAGCAATGGGATGGCCAAGCTTTCCTGGGCAGGCAGGAGGCAGACGGATGTGAGAATGATTCACCGTTTGGGGGCTTTGGGCCTCTTGGCTGCCTCAGTCATTTGCCTGTGGTGTAGGACCCCAGGTCTAGAGCACCCATGTTTTGGTTCCATGCCTACAGCTCTGTGACCCTTAGCACTGTAATACCCTCTACTACCCACATCGCTAGAATCCCCCCAACACTGACCAATTCTTAATTTCGTCTTTTCCTTTTCCTTTTTAACTTTTTCCGTTTTTAACTTTTCCTTTTGTATTGTGTGTTGGGGATTCTATCCTCTAGCAGCCCACCAACCAATCAATCAACAAGTCGTAGTTATTGAGCACTCACTGTGCACAAAGCATGCATTCATCTCGGCGGTGGAAACAAGAGTCTCTCTTCCAGGAGCTCATTGTCAAACTGAAAAAAATGATGTGGGGGGAAAATGAGCAAATGACAAGATGGTTCTGTCATTCAGGAAGCATCCACTAGACATCCATCACCACGTGGGGTGCCAGGGATGTGGAAAAGAAGGCCTAGAGCTCACTTCGGTGAGGAGAGCCCAAGGTGCAAACAGTCTCTGGAAGGCACAGAGAAGGGCCCAGGCCCGGGCACCTGGACAAGGTTTTGCTGAGGCCCAAACGGTCTCTAGAGAGAAAAGCAGAAGTCACGTAATAAGTGAAGTCACAGCGAGATGCTGCCTTCCCTATTCTGCCTGAGATCTTTGTGCCGTTAATTCTGCCTCCTCCATTCTTTGTGCAATTAGATGGAGAAACATTTCTTCACCAGAATCCCTCCTGTGAAGAGACCACTGAACTCATCTGGAAAGTGTCCTTGGGTAAGCTGGTGTGGAGGGTGAAGAGTGATTCTGAGAACACACTCAAGCAACAGAAGCTGGTCTCCCTCAATGCCTGTGTCCAGAGTGTGGGTGACCATGTTGGCTTTGCCCTGGAAGCCTGGCTTCCCTTAAAAGATTGTTACTTTGTTCTCCATCAGCCTCAGTATCTCCCATAGCCTAACATAAGGCCTTAGGAACCTGCCATTGTGGCCCACCTGGGCACTTCCTCTGTGCCAGGGGATAAGGAAAGAATCCTGGTCTTTGCTCTCCATGGCTTTACAGCATAACACGATTGTCCACAAAATCTGAATCAGACACCCCTCTCAACACATAATTCTGAACACACCTCTCAACACATAATTCTCAACATGTGTATACACACTTCTTAAACATAAATTATGTACATCAACCACTTTTCTAATAGTTCATGAAAATAATGAAACATGCACAAAATAGAAGCTGTTAAAACAATGAGGTGTGAATAAAATAAACAGGATCGGTTTAAAAAAATTTATTAACAAAACATCATGAACGATAGCAAAGCCCTTGCGTATTTCAAATAGTCACTTTGCCAACTGCAGCCTCTTTGTGTGGCTTTTCTTTCCATATCTCATCAGGTCTGCGTTGCTTTTCACATAGAAACCTGGCTGACGTGAGACAGGACTGGGAAGGCTGTTGTGATCATGTTGTTAACGTCAGTTTCAGCTTGTGCTTTCTTTGCAGGAATCTTTTGAAGCTGCTTGTCCCTTTTGTAAGGGTTGGTTTCATTAAAACTCGATAACATGTTGTAAAAATCCTCTTAGCTGGGCACACATGAACTGAGTCCATCAAGCCATATCTGCAAGTTAGAAAAGGGCTGGAGGCTCCATGCTGCCAACTCTCCACTGCTGAGAATTTACCCCATTGATGTTCGGGGACCATACGTGACACATGGCTGCCCAGCAGTGGGCTGAGTGAGGGTGCTAGTATCAACATGCTTATGAAATATGAGTAATGCTTAATTTCCCATTTTTATTTATTAATAAATATCAGTGGAAGTTCTCATTTTATCTTCCCAGCCTTTATCAGATTTTTTTTTTTTTTGATACAGAGTTTCACTCTGTCACCCTCGATACAGTGCTGTGGCATCATAGCTCACAGCAACCTCAAACGCTTGAACTTTAGAGATTCTTTTGCCTCAACCTCCTGAGCAGCTGGGACTACAGGCACCCACCACAAGGCCTGGCTATTTTTTAGAGATGGGGTCTCACTCTTGCTCAGGCTGGTCTCGAACTCATAAACTCAAGCAATCCACCCACCTTGGCTGGCCTCCTAGAGTGCTGGGATTACAGGCGTGAGCCACCACGCCTGGCTATTGGATCATCTTTTTACCCTGCTTTGGACAAACCAAGCTGCGGGGTGGGGTATATTGGTGTAAGCCAAGGAACCCCACACATGAATGTGTGAGTATCACACACGGTGATGTGATGCAATGAAAAAAAACCCAGGCTGCTGAGAGACAGCGTGGACTAGGAGGCTTAGACTTTGACTAGGTGGCCAGGGACCCCCTTCCTTGAGATTACCATTTGAGCTGAGTTCAAGGATAAAACACAGTTTCCCAGATGAAGAAGCAGGGAAGAGACATCAATATACAGGGAACAACACTCAGAAGGGCCCCAATGTCAGAGGAAGCCACGTCTGTCAGGGCAGCTGCAAAGGGACGGGTGCCTAGAAGGTGGGTGGGACAGTGGCTTCAGATAAACCCTGATACCTCTTAGACACAGGGACCCTTAGAAGTTGCACTTCAAAGGAGGCACTGAGCAAATACCGGGAGCTGAAGAGAGGCCGAGATATCAGGGGAAGGCAAAGCTACAAAAGAGCTCACTGCGCCCCTGGCTAAGGACGAGTTTGGGGCAGCTGGCAGTAGGCGGGGCCTGAGGGACTGGGAAGAAGGCTGCCCTGAGCACATTGGGATTCAGCCCAGAACCGTCTGGGAGACAAGAAAGATGAATAACGGGAGAGGGCAGTGAAGGGTGCAGGGAAGGGCAGGGATCCATTGACAGCAATCACAGTTGCCAATAAAAACCCAAGCCTGCTGTCCACTGGCAAGTCTTCCCCTTGTTTCGAAATTACAGTCTGTGTCCCCAAACCCCCGCTCCAGCATTAAATTCTAAATTAGTTCCTCTGACACATGGTACTTACACGCACCTCAACTCAGCTCTGCCACAAACCTCGAGGCACAGGGAAGGTTTTCATAATGAAATACAAATTGTTTTATAACCTGCATTTAATTAATGCCACCTTACACTTAAGGTCTACAAAGAAGGCTCTGTAAACACACTTCAGCACGCATGCACTTCTTGCAAAGACCGAAGAAGAAAAAAACAGCTAAGTCATTAGCTTTGGTTATATTCAAGGAGCAAAACACACTTCTGTACTCTGGGTATTTTAGGATCCACTGGAAGCCATTTACAAACACATACTGAGAAACTAATATTTGCAGTGAGAAGTTATGTTCATGGGAGGCAGCATTGTGTATGCAAAAGAGTAAGGATTTTGGAAGCAGAAAATGCCAGATTGGAATCTCGGACTCCTAAGTTACCTGCTATGCAAACCTGGGAAATTTCGTGCAAGGTCTCAGAGCCTCAGTTTCCTCATTCACAACAATTTATTATGTTTACCTCGTGGAGTTAGAATGATGATTAAAGGAGACAGTGAATGTGAACAACTGCCCTCTCTGGTGCATTCTGTTAATAAGTTCTCCATCAGTGTGTGTGCACACATATGTGTGTGTGTGTGTGTGCAAACAAGTGCATGTGTACACCTATCTTCTAAACAGAGTTGGCAGAGAGGCTACCATTGGCAAGTCCTCTCTTGGCATTTCACTACAACCCTGGAAACAATTATTAACTGTTTGGAAAATGTTTGAACTTCTTTCACTTTCCAACTCTGTGATTTTTGTGACTTTGTTTGCTGGTAGGTGAGCTCGGGCCAGTCACTTCATGATTCTTATTGTGTCTTACACATTCTTGTAAGCGCCCTTAAGTTCTGGGAGGAAAAGAGAAAGGGCGAGGAGAAAGAAAGGAGAGTGGGAAGGAAAACACAATAGTACTAAAAATGAGTAGAGCTTACTTTTGGCCATGCTCTGCTCTAAATGCCTACCATACCTTATTCAGTTAATGGTCACAACCATACTACGAGTAGAAACCACTTGATTCCCACTTCACAGATGAGAAAACTGAGGCTCTGCTACCTTCTTGCGAGGTGGATTGAGGCAAATGTTTAGTTCTCTGAGTTTTGGTTTCCTTACCCTTAAGATGGGAATAACAATGATATTCAGGATTACCCAGTAGGTGGGGCCTGAGGGACTGGGAGGAGGGCTAGGATTAAATTACATAATTCACATAAAAAAATCCTTGTCACATACATAATGCATGGTCAGAAGTGTTTTTTCCCAAGGAAGAATCGAGCAAGAAGGATGGTCTCATTCTCCTCTCCTGAGAGCTTGTTGGGAAGGAAAGCAGGAGGGGCAGAAGGGGGTAGCTGCAAAGTTGGGCAGAGAGTGCCCAGTCCCGCGCACGGGGAGGCAGGGGCAGTGGGGCCCGGCAGAACAGGTGCTGTAAGTCTGTGGTGGTTTGATTTCT
Source organism: Nycticebus coucang (assembly GCF_027406575.1). Lineage (NCBI taxonomy): Eukaryota > Metazoa > Chordata > Mammalia > Primates > Lorisidae > Nycticebus > Nycticebus coucang. Next base: position 36,423,947 of record NC_069797.1, on the reverse strand, counting down.
GCCTGCCACTCAGCTTTCTGCCAGAACCCTCCCCCCCAGCTCCCATGAGTGTGCTGAGATGGTCAGGAAAGTCCTGGCTTTCATTCAGAAACATTCCAGGACTTCAAGGCACATTGAAAAATCAATCACAAGGCATCAGTGAGCCGCAGACAGATTTTCCCTCCCAAGTCCTCGAGTGATTTCTCTGTATCAGTTCCCACTTCCTCATGCTTGGAGGGCATAAAGCAAAGCTCAGATGGCACTTTGCAGTGACTCTCCCTCACCTAGGCTTGAGGTCCTGGAGGAAGGACACTAGGCTGGGAACCAGATAGGGAAACTGAGGCCCAGGGCCCCTCAGTGACTTGCCAACAGCTATGCCACTGGACTTGGCTTGGGGGACTCATTTGGTTCTATAATTTCAAGGCGCTCTGTTTGTATTTATTCTACAGAAATGGTAGCCCTTGTAGTGAGGCAATCCAGGTTGGGTCTGAGGCTTTCAACTTCTCTCCCCTGTGCAAAACAAACAGCCTTCTGAAGGCCATACAGCACTCAGGAGGTGAGGCCCTATTTTCTGAGCTCGGACTTCCTAGATCAGGGTGGTAGCTTATTAGACACCAGCACAAGTCAGCACAGGCTGCTTGCTCTCAGAGGCTGGTAATAAATGTGGCTTAGCAGCCGCGCATGAAAAAATAAAGGAGAGAGAGGTGCAGTTGTGAGAGAGAACAGCATGGGTGAGGGGGGCCGGGGAGTCACCCAGGCTCCTCTCATGGAGCTGGTCAAACTGAGTCAGAGAGTAGCGAGCAGAGTCTGGCTGGACATTCTCCAGACACTGAGCGGCAGAGGGCAGCTTAGTGAAGCATTAGGATGGAGGCTGAGGTCAGCTAGGGGTCCCGTGTCAACTGGGGCAGGCTTGTGCACCCAGGGCTGGCTCCTTGTCTGGGAACTCACCTGGGATCAGGACTGCAACCTGCCGCATGCCACTCCAGACCCTATAAATGATGCTGGTCCCGTAAGACTGCTGGAGCTGGAAAACTTCTATTGCCCAGTGATGATGTGCAATATATTGATGTCCTAGTGCGACGCACCCCTTGTTTGTTTATGGTGACACTGGTGTAAGCAAACCTACTGCCTGCTGTATAAAAATACAGCACATTGCTGGGTGCAGTGGCTTACGCCTATAATCCTAATACTCTGGGAGGCAGAGGAGGGTGGATTGCATGATCTCACAGGTTCAAGACCAGCCTGAGCCAGAGCGAGAACTTACCTCTAAAAATAGTTGGGTGTTGTGGCGGGTGCCTGTAGTCCCAGCTACTTGGGAGGCTGAGACAAGAGGATCATTTGAGCCCAAGAGTTGGAGGTTGCTGGGAGCTATAATGCCATGGCTCTACCAAAGGTGACAAAGTGAGACTCTGTCTCAAAAAAAAAAAAATGTATATATATATATATATATAGCACATGCAATTATGCATAATACATAATGCTTGAGAATGATAAAAAAACAACTACATTACTGGTTTAAGGATTCCCTATACTGTACTTTTTAAACTAAAAAAAAAAAAATTGGGTGGCACCTGTGGCTCAAAGGAGTAGGGTGCCAGCCCCATATGCCAAAAGTGGCAGATTCAAACCCAGCCCTGGGCCCTCCCCCCCCCAAAAAAATAATAATAATGTCAGGGTCTCTCTGTCACCCAGGCCGGAATGTCTTGGCAGGATCATAGCTCACAGTAACCTCAAATTTCTGGGCTCAAGTGATCCTTCCAAGTAGCTGGGACTACAGGTGCGCAACACCATGCCTGGCTAATTTTTCTATTTTTTGTAGAACTGGAGTCTCAATAAATACTTTGCTCAGGCTGGTTTTGAACTCCTGGGCTCAATCTCTCCTCCTGCCTTGGCCTCCCAAATTGCTGGGATTACAGGTGTGAGTCACCGCCACACTACGTTTCATCGTTACTTTTTATGAGTGTACTCTTTCTACTTATGGAGAAAAGGTCACTGTTAAACAGCCTCAGGCAGGTCCTATGGGAGGTATTCCAGGAGAAGATGTTATCATAGAAAATGACGGCTCCACGCGTGTCATTGCCCCCAAAAAACTTCCAGTGCGACGAGACATGGAGGTGGAAGACAGGGCTATGGATGTCCTGGCCCCGTGTAGGCCTGTGTGTGTCTGTGTCTCAGTTAGTAATAAAAACTTTAAAAAGCCAAAACTAGAAATAAAAAAGCTTACAGAATAAGGATGTGAAGAAAATGTTTTTGTACAGCTCTATGTGTTTGGTTTTTTGATGTTTTTTTTTTTGCAATTTTTGGTCAGGGCTGGGTTTGAACCTGCCACCTCTGGCATATGGGGCTGGCGCCCTACTCCTTTGAGCCACTGGCACCACCCTCTATGTGTTTGTTTTAAGCTGAGAGTTATTGCAAAAGAGTCAAAAAGTTAAAGAAAATTTTAAAGTGTATAAAATAAAAAGGTTACAGTACTGTAAGGCTAATTTATTACTTAAGAATGAAAAATATTTTTATGAAGTTTAGTGTAGCCTAAGCGCACAGGGTTTATAAAGTCCACAGCAGGGCACCATGCTGTGCTGGGCCTTCACATTCACTCTCCACTCACTGACTCGCCACACCAACTCCCATCCTGCAGGCTGCACTCATGGTGGTGCCCTTAACAGGTGCACCATTTTTTTTTAATACTATATTTTTACTGTACTTCCTCTATATGTAGAAAGATTTAGATACAAAGATTTTTTTTTTTTTTTTTTTTTGCAGTTTTTGGCCAGGGCTGGGTTTGAACCCACTACCTCCAGTATATGGGGCCGGCACCCTACTCCTTTGAGCCACAGGTACTGCCCTAGATACACAGATCTTTACAATTGAATTACAAATGCCTACAGCATTCAGTACAGTAACACGCTGTCCATGTGTGTAGCCTGGGAGTAACAGGCTGCACCCAATAGCCAAGGTGTGCAGGAGGCTGGCCCCCCTGGGTGTGTGCATGCGCCCTCCATCATGTTCACATGATGAAATCGCCAAGAGATAGGTTTCTCAGGACATATCCCTGTTGTCTTTAAGTGACTGGTGACTTGTGCTATGAAGGAACTGGAGCGGAGGGGCTGGGACTGGGGGTCTCAGGTGTCAGCCTGATTGTAACAAAATGCCCCAGGGAGATGTGAAGGTGACGACATGACTGGAACATTCCAGCTGCTGAGCCGGTCACCCTCTTCCTGGTGTCCACACTAGGACCCCCCCAGCATGTGGCATTGTGGTCTGGATGCTTAGGTCCCTCCAAAATTCATGTTGATGCCTAAACCCTGCTGTGGTGGTATTAAGAGGTGGGGCATCTGGGAGGTGACCAGGTCAGGAGGGCTCCATCCTCGTGAATGGGACGAGTGCTCTGTGCGAGAGGCCTGGGGAGCCTCCTCATCCCTCCCGCTGTGTGAGGAGAAGCAAGAACTCACCGTCTGTGAGAAACAGGCTCTCTCCAGACGCAGAATCCACCAGGGCTTTGACCTTGGACTTCCAGCCTCGAGAACTGTGAGCGCTAAATTTCTCTTGTTTATAAATTACCCAATGTGAGATATTTGTTTCTAGCAGCCAAGACAGACCAAGACGTGTCCTGCTCTCCTGTTCCAGAGCCAACTGCCCTAGGCAGGGCAGGGTGAAAGGGCCACTGTTGGTGTCTGACCACATGTAATACCACATCTGGAAGGACTCAGGGACTTTCCACCCAGCACAAGAACCGTGGGTTCCTGTCCTTCGCTTGCTGGCCTTTCACCAGTATAGGGCTCTCTGTCCTTCTTTGGTTTAAAATCAGACTCAGTTGTCTGGTCTTGCTGCTGTCTGTGCGCTGGGCTCCCACCCCTCCCAAAGGGCAACAAACGGGACTGAGCCCAGACAGAAGCCTAGGCTTGGGACAATGTTTTTGAGAGAGACTTGCAGGCTCGGGTGATGGCCACACAGGCCTTTAGCCCCAGGTTTCGCCGCTGCAGCAGGCATCCTGATTTTGTTTCTCCAGACTGGCTTATTGGAGTAGGCAGAGGGCAGGTGTCCCTGACAGCGGGAGCTAATTATACCCCTGAGGAGTTTTTAGAAGAAGACAGCCGAGCCCCCCCCCCCACTTCCTCAGGGCTCTGATTGGCTCCCGCACACCTCCCTGCATCCCCATCATACCCTTTATTAGATCACTGTTGGATTCCAGCTAGGTTCAATTCAGAGTTCACTTTTCCAAACATCCCAGAGATGATAATTAGGCCACAGACATTTTTTAGAAACTGCCAAAGGTGTCTGAGGCCACATCAACTCAGGAGCTCTGATAACGCTGTTGCTTGTTTTAACACAGGCTTTCCGGGGAGCTGGCCCAGAATCCTCTGCCAAAATCTTTGCAGACGGCTCCCTCCCAGCACTCCCCGAGCACCTCATTTACTTAAGTGGTTTTGCCTCCTTCAGGTTGCTTTGTAATTGGGGCGATTATTCATTCCCGCCATGAGACGGAACTGGGAGGAAGAGGCTGGCTCTGGACCCCAAACGCTCTGTCCTGCATCCTGATGCATTTTATCACACATCTTGCTCTTAGCGCTTGACTTCTGTCCTCACTGTTGTCGCTGCCCCGTGGCCACTGTCCAGAAACAGCAGCAACATTTTCATGATGGGTTCAGGCTTGGGGAGACAGGCAGTGTGAAGTTAGCCGGCCGGCCAGCCAGGAAGATGCGGCTCCCTGCAGCCCAGCCAGACAGTATGTCTCTCATCTTCCAAGCAAAGCAGCCCAGGATGGGGTGTTTGGCCTGGGTTGTGTGTGCCCAGCAGGGGTTCTCTGTGAGAGTCGTTCAGAAGGATAATGGTCAGGGACCTGCCGTGTCACTGCATGTGATCAGGAGAGTTCATAGGAGCCACCAGAGGGATATTCCTGCCTCAAAGATTCACCCAGGCCCTCCTGCCTCCTAAGCGCTACCTGCTCTGCCCTTCCTCCCTGTCTTCGTCATTCTGGCTCAGTTGCCTCAGTCTCAGGATCTGCTTCAGGCTCCCAGTGCATGTTTAGATGAACCATCAAGACACCCTCTGCTGGGTCGCCCATCTCTGAACAGTCCTGCCTTCCAACAGCACCTTCACTCAACCCCTACTTCTCCATAGCCACTCAATTTCAGCATCACTCAGGGTTACTGGTAAGAGAACCTGGCCCTGGGCTTTGGCCCCATGGAAAACAAGCTTGTTAGAGAGGCAGGTGAGTAACAGACAATTCTAACTTGATGTGGTAAGATCCACAATAAGAGAGCACAAGGGTTTAAAAACCCAGAGGAGTGGTCTACGGTGCATCTTACAAGGGTACATGTGAAATTTACTAAATGTAGAATATAAATGTCTGCATACAATAACTAAGAGGGTACCGTAAAGGCTATGTTAACCAGTTTGATGAAAATATTTCAGATTGTATATAAAACCAGCACATTGTACCCCATGATTGCATTAATGTACACAGCTATGATTTAATAATAAAAAGAAGAAGAAGGAAAAAAAAAAAAAACAGAGGAGGAGCAGAAACTCCAGGCTTGGAAGCTCCTAAGCTTCTAAGGTGACACCTGAGAAGGGCAATATTTCAGGCACAGAAAGCAGGATATGAAAAACCAGGCAGGTTTGGAGACCTTCAGAAGTGCAGTGGCGCAGATCAGCCTTGCTTGGGAGAACCCTTGGGACATACTTCGAGTTCTGATCCAGAATGGGAGTGAGGGTGGCACCTGTGGCTCAAGGAGTAGGGTGCTGGCCCTATATACCGAGGGTGGCAGTTCAAAGCCAGCCCCGGCCAAAAAATAATACAGAATGGGAATGGACTGGTCCCAAGCCATGCACAATCTTGGGGACAAGGACATCCTTAGAGGTCAGGGAAAGCTAAGAAGCTAGTGATTGATTGTGAGAATTGGGTCTATGATCTCATCTCCATTAACACAGCCTCGTGTCACTTAGAAGTCTGACGTCAATCTGATTCTTTCTTTGTTTTGTTATTGGAGAGTATATGTTCTTTACTAAACCACTATCCCCTATGGAAGATTAGAGTCATTTCTAATTTTTCTGCTATAATTCTATAATATTATGATGAACATCTCTGAATATAAAGTCTTTTTCTCCTTTTTCCTTTTAGGTTCAGTTTATAGGAAAGTATCTCATGACTGGAATTTCTGGGGCAAATGTTACAAATGTCCCCAGGGCTCTTTATATTTCTACTATGCTGTGCTGCTTCTAAAAACAAACAATGAAAAACAGAAGTGTTAATACCACCCTTCCCCAAGAAAACACCCTAAAGTGCTAACATGATTAGAACCAGGAATCAGACCACTGAGTTAAACTTCTAACTCAGGCTGGGCACGGTGACTCACACCTGTAACCTATCACTGGGAAGCCAAGGCAGGTGGATTGCCTGAGTTCACAAGTTTGAGACCAACCTGAGCCAGAGTGAGACCCTGTCTCTAAAAATAGCCGGGCGTTGTGGCGGGCGCCTGTATGTTGTAGTTGGGTTCCTGTAGTCCCAGCTACTTGGGAGTCTGAGACAAGAGTCAGTCTGAGGTTGCTGTGAGCTGTGATGCCTGGGCACTCTACCAAGGGTGACAAAGTGAGACTCTGTCTCAAAATAAATAAATAAATAAATAAATAAATTTCTAAGGCAACTTGAGAAATTAAAAAAAGGAAAAATTCTCTCTTTTCATTAGATACAGAGAATTAACTAAATTTTTCTTTTTTCAACATGAAGACTCCATAGGACACTCAACACCCCATTCATTGCATGATGTTTAAATATTGCTGTAATTTATTAGACAGAAAAATAGAATCCACCATCCAAGCAGTAATCGGACACAAATTAGAGATGAGACCTTACAGAGTCATACCCCGGTTTGGGCAGGATGGACCAGACAGGGTAAGTAAGGGACGGGGCTTCCTGGAAAAGCCACACAGCCGAGCCAAAGCTGGGGATCTATTCAGGAGTGCTCAGGTGCAGTTGGTAGCCCAAGGTTAAAAAGCAAGAATGTGAAGCCCAAGAGGGAATTAGAGACTGTGGTGTCAGGGCCCAGTGCTGGAGTGGGAGGAGACTAGCAAAGGTTAATTGCAATGGCAGCTAGAAGGAATCCAGAGGGCAGACCCATTCCCTGGCATCTAGCTAGGCAAGCAGATGGATCTGAATGAGAGCAAAACTCCAGGCAGACTTCTGGGATGACGGGTGGTAGGAACTTGGAAACTGGAGGGGAAAACTGGGAGCACAACAGGAAGCAGTGACCGTACATGGGACATTCATCATGCCAGGTGCTCCGCGCACACCCAGCTCTTAATGCAGTCTCTAGTCTGTCAGTGGTATCTCACACACAGAGTGAGAGGTGGGCCCAACTGAGCTACTTAGAGCACAGAGGCTTTTCCTGGGTACCAGGCCTATCTGATGGCTTTGCACAAAATGGTGCTGGAGGATGAATGAAGATGGGGCTAGTAGACTATTCTCAAAGGGCTACAGCCAGTCCCAATGTAGGAGGCGCGTGGCCGGCCCAGTGGCGGATCAGGAGAGGACAGGAGCCAGTCAGCACACTGCCCCCAGCTGCTTTTTGAAGAGGATCTCCTCTGTCACCAACAAAAGTAATCCTATGGATGGCCTAGCATCTTGTAAACACTTTTAGTGGCCTGTTTTTACCACATTTCCTACTTTTTCTTAGGTAAACGTTTTTGAGTGTGGATTTTACCTTTATTAACTTGGGAACAATTTTAGCCTGAGATCTCTGGACTCCAAACCAAAGCCAGCCAACTGTGCCAAGCATAGAGGCTTCAACAGTCCCGTGGCTGCAAAGTCATCCCCAACCACAACATCTGTGAAGAATGTTTCCCCTGACTCCCAGACCCAACTCACTGTTCTGACACCACATAACTGGACTACAGGGATTCCGAGAACTGCAGTGAAGAGGAAAAGTGTGTTATTTGTGTAATTTTATGTCTTGCAGGTCAAGAGCAGGGTATTGATTGCGGCTCAGAGCCAGGAAGCCATGCATAGAACTACAAAGGCTTCCTGGTCATTCCTTCCCCAGCTCAGATGTGCTCAGGGGAGGAAGGGCTGCTCAGAGTTTCTGCTGAATAGGAAACAAAGTTGAGCTTCACTTCTACTTGTGCAAATTCTTATTCTCCTGGTCTCTGTACCCTTAACCAAAGCCATAGTGAGCTTCTCATGAGCCTTCAGGATCCTCTTGCCTCCTGAGTATCTGGGACTACAGGTGCCTGCTACAATGCCTGGCGCATTTTTTCTATTTTCAATAGATATTCTTGCTCAGGCTGGACTCGAACTCCTGGACTCAAGCAACCCACCAGTCTTGGCATCCCAGAGTGCTAGGACTATAGGCGTGAGCCACCACGCCTGGCCACAGCTATGGAGTTTGATGGCCCTAAGATCAATTCCAACTCCTCGGCTCTCTACAGTTTCTTTGTCTACAAAAAGGGCTACATGTTTGCCTTTCTGAGTTGCTTGAAATGAGTTTATGTACACAGATTGTCTTGTTCCATGCCTGCATATGGCAGGATAACCCATAGTTATTACATTGTAAAATAATAACAAATAATATTTACAGATAGTAAGTATTTAATAGTAGAGCTGAGTCCTGACCTCAGTTCTGAGAGGTTCCGGATTCCATGTTTCCCTTCTATATCACGTGTTCTGAAATGAAACAAATAGTTCCTAATTAAAAGACTGGGAGGATAGCCAAAGCCATCCCTGGCTTCCTTAAATTTCTGGCAAACATGAATTCTAGAAACTAGTGAAAGAATAACACCACATGCCTGGATAGGCGATCACAGGCAGGCCTGGAGCCAGGCAGACAAGAAGAAGAAGTAATTGATCCAGTTTCTGTTCTATAAAAAGCTAAGGTCAGAATACTCATTCAAAAGAATGCACTGGTCAAACATTTTTAAATTGCATGGAGGAAGAGTTCCCTCTACCCTAATAAATAATATATGCAGAGCTCCTAATATTTTTAGATGTGTTGTATATTATTTATGTAATCATCTCAAAAAACCCATGAGGTCAAATGATGATAAATGCTACGAAGTGGAGATGGGAGATGCTACTTTAAATGCCATAGTTAGGGAAGCCTCCCTGATTAAATGGCCCCGGAACAGAAATGGAGAGGCAACCCCTTTGCCAAGGCAGGGCAGGGAAGAAGGCCAGAGAACTACCCTCCACTGTCTGAACCTCTGGCCTCCTCTGTCCTGGGAGTAACAGCATGGTCTCGTCTACCTGAATAAACTTAAGGCCCAACCCCTTCTGTAGTCCATTACTTTACCCTCAAAACACCCTTGAGGCTCGAAGACATTATTCCCCTTTTCAAACATCAGAGCCAAGGTACAAAGAGGGCAAAAGCCTGGCAAGTCATATTCCTGGGAAGTGATAGAATTGGGATTAGATTTTAGTCTCTTGTTATCAGCCCCTGTACCTTTCACCTTTATCAGAACAGGCATGTCCCAGCCTCTGGCCTTGGTTCCTTCAGGTCTCTGGTGGCCAAGACCCCATTTTCCAGCCAGTCCCTGCCATGGCTGTTGATGTGTTTCAAGGAATTGGTGAAACAGATGCACACAAGCCAACTACACAATCCTGTGTCCTTTTCACTGCCCAGACGGTGGCTTCCCTGAAACAGGGAGAAGGTGGACCCATCAGTGTCACAGTGGAGTTAGGAGTGACTGATCCTGGCTTTCTCAGGGTATGTCTGTAGGAAAGCAATTAGCAGAAAAAGGGAATCTAATGTTGTGGTTAAAAATGTGAGTTCTGGCCAGGTGCAAGGGCTCATGCCTGCAATCCTGGCACTCTGAAAGTCCCAGATGGGAGGATTCCTTAACTCAGGAGTTCAAGACCTCCCTGAGCAAAGGCAAGATTCTGTCTCTACTAAAAATAGAAAAAATTAGCTGAGCATGATGGCGGGTGCCTGCAGGCTGAGTTTCGCAGGAGGCAGAGACAGGATGATCACTTGAACCCAGGAGTTTGAGGTTGCCCTGAGCTAGACTGATGCCAGGGCACTCAGTCTGGGACAACAGAGTGGACTCAGAAAAAAAAAAAAAGTGAGTTCTGGAACTGAAGGTTCTAGTCTTTTTTTTTTTTTTTTTTTTTGTAGAGACAGAGTCTCACTGTACCGCCCTCGGTAGAGTGCCGTGGCATCACACGGCTCACAGCAACCTCTAACTCTTGGGCTTACGCGATTCTCTTGCCTCAGCCTCCTGAGCAGCTGGGACTACAGGCGCCCGCCACAACGCCCGGCTATTTTTTGGTTGCAGTTTGGCCGGGGCTGGGTTTGAACCCGCCACCCTCGGCATATGGGGCCAGCGCCCTACTCACTGAGCCACAGGCGCCGCCCTGAAGGTTCTAGTCTTAGCTCCACCATAAGGTGTGGCTTTATGTGAAACACTTGGCCTCTATGCAGCGTTGTTTCCTCAGCTGTAAATCAGAGTTAATGATAGGCTCTACCACGTGGGATTATTAAGAGGATGAGTGAAATTATGTGCATGAAGTTCTTAAAAACATGCCAGGCACGGGCGGTGCCTGTGGCTCAAAGGAGTGGGTTCAAACCGGAGGTGGGTTCAAACCCGGCCCCAGCCAAAAACTGCAAAACAAAAACCAAACAAACAAACAAAAACATGCCAGGCACATTCCTGCTGTTCCATGCATGTTGGTGACTATGAACACCACCTGCACAAAAGCTCAAGGTGGAGCCTAGGACATTCAAGTATCCTAGTGCCATTCAGCCAGAATCCCCACGTCCAGCACAAGCAAGCAGCTCCCCTGTCCCTCCTGTCTAGGTGACCTTCCTGCCCTCCTGGAACTTCAGAAAGGCCAAGAGTAGCTTCTGTTCCACTCCGTATCTCTAAGTCCTGACCCTTTTGTCCTGGGACCTCAATGTCAGTCCCTATATTCTATTTTCCAGCTCTGGCTGGGAGCCTATTAGGACCTAGGGATTTTGGCAGCCTCCCCATTTCACAGATGGGCAAACAGATGAGGCCTTTCTGTGTGCAGTGGTGCACACACACACACACACACACACACCACACAGACGTGCCTTTCTGGGATTCCTGCCACCCCACATCTGCATGATCTGTTGGCTTCGTCCTCCATCTGTCTCAGAGCAAACGTTCCCAGAGGAGTTTGTCCAGGAGTGGGGAGACTGCATCCCCCACTTCACTGTCTTTTGTTATATTCTTTTTTATTTCTCTCATGTCTGATTGGTTTGAAGAAACTGGCTGGGGGCTGGAGCTGAGTCCCACTTAACTGGTCTGTACAGGGACATGGTGACAGATGGAGTATTCAGCTCTTCCCCTGTGCCTGCTGCAGTCGACTGGGCACTTCTTGAGGACAGGTTGTGTAAGACACAACCTGTCCCTTACACAACCTCCCCGTATGGTAGAGAGAGAGCGCATGTGCCCTCTAGGAAAGTGAACTCCAGCCTCAGCTCTCCTGCTGTGCGATCTGACTTGAGTGGCCTGAGCAAGCTCTCTAAGGCTATAGTAGGGGAAATGCCACTCAGCTACCCGCGGCCGAGTCCAAGTTGGTGGAATTTGCAGCTACCACCACTAGCAGGAGGCACAGCCAAAAGAATGGTACCTGCCCTAACAGAACTGTCACCGTGAGAATTTTGCTTGATAATACATGGTTTCTTTCTTGTTCTCAGCCCTTAAAAAAATAACTTCTTTATTTTGAAATAATTATAGACTCTTGAGAAGTTGCAAAATTAATACAGAGAGTCCCATATACTTATCACTCACCCAGCTTCTCTCAACATTTTACATAACAGATTACATTATTCAAGCTAGGAAATTGACGTTGGCACAATACATTTAACTAGACCGATGCAATTAACTAGATTATAGACTTTATTCAGATGTCACCAATTTAGCCCCACGTGGATGTGTGTGTAGTTCTATGAAATTTTCTCCCATCTGTGGTTTTTGTACCTTTTCATTTTTTAATTAAACTTTTTATTTTAAACTATCTTTAGATTTACCTACAGCTGTAATAAATAATAGAAAATAATACAGAGAGATGCTGTGTGCCCTTTGCCTAGTTTATCCTAATGTTACTTAGTGTACCCTAATGGTACCCTAACATCTGCAAAATTGCAATACAAAATCACAACCAGGATACTGGCATCGATATAGTCATAGTATCCTTTTTTTTTTTTTGCAATTTTTGGCCGGGGCTGGGTTTGAACCTGCCACCTCCAGCATATGGGGCCAGCACCTTACCCCTTTGAGCCACAGGCACCACCCTCATATTATTGTTTTGTAGACAAACCCTCCTCCAGTCTGCCCACCCACTACCTATTAAACTCTTGGGAATCACTAACCTTTTTTGTAATTCCATTTTGTAACTTTCTATTTTTGTAACTTTGTAGAATGTCGTATAAATAGACTTATGTAGCATGTAACCTTTTGAGACTGGCTTCCCCCACCCCACCCCCCAGCAATTCATCTAGGTTGTTTATATATCAATACTTTGTTCTTTTTTTTGCCAAGAAATGTCCCATAATATGGAAGCACCACAGTTTGTTAACCTTTCAGCCATTCTAGAACATCTGAGTTGTTGGGAGTTTTTGCTAAATTGAAGAAAGCTGCTATAAACATGTGTATACAGGTTTTTGGGTGAACATAAGTCTTCATTTCTCTGGGATAAATGCCTAGAGGTGCAGTTTCTGGGTCATATGGCAGTTGCATGTTGAATTTATTTATTTTTTAAAGGAATTGTTAAATTTCCAGAGTGGCTGTACCATTTTACATTCCCATCAGCAGTGTAGGAGTGATTTCGTTTCTCCCAGCCTTACCAGCATTTGGTGTTTTCACTCTTTTTTATTTTATTCATTTTGATAAACTTACAGAAGCACACTGTGTTTTTTTGTTGTTTGTTTTGGATTTTGTTGTTTGTTGTTGTTGTTTTTGAAATCGAGTCTCACTCTGTGGCGCTGCGTAAAGCACTGTGGCATCATAGCTCACAGCCACCTCAAACTCTTGGACTTGAGTGACCCTCTTGCCTTGGGCTGCCAAGTTTGCATTTTCTGGGTAGCTAATGACATTGAATATCTTTACGTGTGCTTATTTGTCATCTGCATATTCTCTTTAGTGAAATATCTCTCTGTATAGTTTGTCCATTTCCTAATTATATTGTTCATTTTTTCTAGTGAGTATGAGAGTTCTTTGTCTATTCCACATACTAATCCTTTGTCCAAATAAGTAACTTGCAATATTTTGTCCCATTTTGTAGCTTAACAGAGTCTATCCAATAGCAAACGTTTTATAAAATTTTGATGAATTATGATTTATCAATTTTTTTATTTATGGATCATGCTTTTAGTGTCAAGTCTCAAATAATTCCTCTTACTTTTTCCTAACGGTATTATACATGTATTTTACCTTTTTAAAAAAATTTTTTTTATTGTTAAATCATAGCTGTGTACATTAGTGCAATCAAGGGGTACAATGTGGTTTCATATACAATCTGAAATATTCTCATCAAACTGTTCAACGTAGCCTTCATAGCATTTTCTTAGTTATTGTATGTAGACATTTGTATTCTGCATTTAGTAGGTTTCTCCTGTACCCATTCTAAGATGCACTGTAGGTGTGACCCCACCAATTACCCTCCCTCCACCCTAACCTCCCCCCTGCCTTCCCCTCCCTTGGCCCTTTCCCCATATTTTTATGCTATAGTTGGGTTATAGCCTTCATATGAAAACTATAAATTGCTTCATAGTAGGGCCGAGTATATTGGATACTTTTTCTTCCATTCTTCAGATACTTTGCTAAGAAGAATATGTTCCAGCTCCATCCATGTAAACATGAAAGAGGTAAAGTCTCCATTGTATTTAAGGCTGCATAATATTCCATGGTATACATGTACCATAATTTGCTAGTCCATTCATGGGTCGATGGGCATTTGGGCTTCTTCCATGACTTAGCAATTTTGAATTGGGCTACAATAAACATTCTGGTACAAAAGTCTTTGTTATATTGTGATTTTTGTTCTTCTGGGTATGTACCTAGTAAAGGAATTATAGGATCGAATGGCAGGTCTATTTTTACATCTCTAAGTATTCTCCAAACATCCTTCCAGAAGGAACGTATTAGTGTGCATTCCCACCAGCAGTGTAGAAGTGTGCCCTTTTCTCCACATCTACTCCAACATCTCTGGTTTTGGGATTTTGTTATGTGAGCTACTCTTACTGGGGTTAGGTGATATTTAACAGTAGTTTTGATTTGCATTTCTCTGATGATTAAGGATGAGCTTTTTTTCATGTGTCTGTAGACTGTGCCTCTGTCTTCTTAGAGTCCTTTCTCTTCAAGTCCTTTGCGCAACCTGAGATGGGATCACTGTTCTTTTCTTGCTAATACATATGAGTTCTCTGTGGATTCTGGTTATTAAACCTTTATCGGAGGTATAACCTGCAAATATTTTCTCCCATTCTGAGGGCCGTCTGCTTGCTTTACTTGCTATGTTCTTGCCTGTGCAGAAGCTTTTTAGTTTGATCAGGTCCCAGTAATGTATTTTTGATACTGCTTCAATTACCTGGGGAGTCCTCCTCATAAAATATTCAGCCAGGGTGATTCCCTCAGGAGTTTTCCCTGCACTTTCTTTAAGTATTTTTATAGTTTCATGTCTTAAGTTTAAATCTTTTATCCAGTGAGAATCTATCTTAGTTAATGGTGAAAGGTGTGGGTCCAGTTTCAGTCTTTTACAGATCGCCAGCCAGTTCACCCAGCACCATTTGTTAAATAGGGGAGCTTTTCCCCACTGAATGTTTTTTTTTTTTTGTTTGTTTTTGTTTTTTTTTTTATTGTTGGGGATTCATTGAGGGTACAATAAGCCAGTTACACTGATTGCAATTGTTAGGTAAAGTCCCTCTTGCAATCATGTCCTGCCCCCATAAAGTGTGACACACACCAAAGCCCCACCCCCTCCCTCCTTCCCTCTTTCTGCTTCCCCCCCTCCATAACCTTAATTGTCATTAATTGTCCTCATATCAAGATTGAGTACATAGGATTCATGCTTCTCCATTTTTGTGATGCTTTACTAAGAATAATGTCTTCCACTTCCATCCAGGTTAATACGAAGGATGTAAAGTCTCCATTTTTTTTAATGGCTGAATAGTATTCCATGGTATACATATACCACAGCTTGTTAATCCATTCCTGGGTTGGTGGGCATTTAGGCTGTTTCCACATTTTGGCAATGGTAAATTGAGCTGCAATAAACAGTCTAGTACAAGTGTCCTTATGATAAAAGGACTTTTTTCCTTCTGGGTAGATGCCCAGTAATGGGATTGCAGGATACACTGGAAGATATCGGCCTGGGGGAAGACTTCATGAAGAAGACTGCCATGGCAATTGCAACAACAACAAAAATAAACAAATGGGACTTCATTAAACTGAAAAGCTTCTGTACAGCTAAGGACACAATAACCAAAGCAAAGAGACAACCTACACAATGGGAAAGGATATTTGCATATTTTCAATCCCCACTGAATGTTTTTAATTGGCTTGTCAAAGATCAAATAACGGTAAGTAGCTGGATCCATCTCTTTGTTCTCTATTCTGTTCCAGACATCTACTTCTCTGTTTTTGTGCCAGTACCATGCTGTTTTGATCACTATCAATTTATAGTACAGTCTCAGGTCTGGTAGCGTGATTCCTCCTGCTTTGTTTTTATTGCTAAGTAATATTTTGGCTATTCGAGGTTTTTTCTGATTCCATATAAAACGAAGTATTATTTTTTCAAGATCTTTAAAATATGACAATGGAGCTTTAATAGGAATTGCATTAAAATTATATATTGCTTTGGGTAGTATAGACATTTTAACAATGTTGATTCTTCCCAGCCATGAGCATGGTATGTTTTTCCATTTGTTAACATCTTCAGCTATTTCTTTTCTTAAAGTTTCATAGTTTTCTTTATAGAGATCTTTCACATCCACTCCCAAATATTTCATCTTCTTTGGCACTACTGTGAAAGGAATAGAGTCCTTGACTGTTTTTTTGGCTTGGCTATTGTTGGTATATATAAAGGCTACAGATTTATGGGTGTTGATTTTGTAGCCTGAGATATTGCTGTATTCCTTGATGACTTCTAAAAGTTTTGTAGTAGAATCCCTAGTGTTTTCCAGATATACGATCATGTCATCTGCGAAGAGTGAATGGTTGATCTCTTGTGACCCTATGTGGATACCCTTGATCGCCTTTTCTTCCCTAATTGCAATGGCTAAAACTTCCATTACAATGTTAAAGAGCAATGGAGATGATGGGCAACCTTGCCTGGTTCCTGATCTAAGTGGAAATGATTTCAAATTTAACTCCATTCAATACAATATTGGCTGTGGGTTTGCTGTAGATGGCCTCTATTAGTTTAAGAAATGTCCCTTCTATACCAATTTTCTTAAGTGTTCTGATCATGAAGGGATGCTGGATATTGTCAAAAGCTTTTTCTGCATCTATTGAGAGAATCATCTGGTCTTTATTTTTTAGTTTGTTTATGCGCTGAATTACATTTATAGATTTACATATATTGAACCAGCCTTGAGACCCTGGGACAAATCCCACTTGATCATGGTGTATAATTTTTTTGATGTGTTGTTGGATTCTGTTTGTTAGGATCTTATTGAGTATTTTTGCATCAATATTCATTAGTGATATTGGTCTATAATTTTCTTTTCTTGTTGGGTCTTTCCCTGGTTTATGGGATCAAGGTGATGTTTGCTTCGTAGAATGTGTTGGGTAGTATTCTTTCTTTTTCTATATTTTGGAAGAGGTTTAATAATATAGGAACTAGTTCTTCTTTAAAGGTTTGGTAGAATTCTGACATAAAGCCATCTGGTCCTGGGCTTTTCTTTTTAGAGAGATTTTGTATAGTTGATGCTATTTCAGAACTCGATATAGGCTTGTTTTACATTTCCACTTCATTCTGGCTAGGTAGGTGGCGTACTTCCAAGTATTGGTTGATTTCTTTCAGATTTTCATATTTCTGAGAGTAAAGTTTCTTGTAATATTCGTTAAGGATTTTTTGAATTTCTGAGGTGTCTGTCATTATTTCATCATTACCATTTCTGATTGATGAAATTAGAGATTTTACTCTTTTTTTCCTGGTTAGGTTGGCAAAGGTTTATCTATTTTATTGATCTTTTCAAAAAACCAACTTTGGGATTTATTGATCTGTTGTATAATTCTTTGGTTTTCGATTTCATTTAATTCTGCTCTGATTTTGGTTATTTCTTTTCTTCTGCTGGGTTTGGGGTTGGAGTGTTCTTCCTTCTCCAGTTGCTTGAGATGTCCCATTAAGTTATTAACTTCCTCTCTTTTCGTTTTCTTGAGGAAAGCTTGCAGTGCTATAAATTTCCCTCTTAGGACTGCCTTTGCAGTATCCCAGAAGTTCTGATAATTCATGTCTTGATTGTTGTTATGTTCCAAAAATTTGGTGATTTCCTTCTTAATCTCATCTATAACCTATCTATCCTTCAGCATAAGGTTATTTAGCTTCCATGTTTTTGTATGGGTATGCAGATTCCTGTTGTTATTGAGTTCAACTTTTATTCCATGATGGTCTGAGAAGATGCAAGGAATAATTTCTATTTTTTTTTTTTTAATTTGCTGAGGTTAGATTTGTGGCCTAGGATGTGGTCGATTTTGAAGTATGTTCCATGGGCTGATGAGAAGAATATGTATTCAGTTTTGTTGGGATGAAATGTTCTGTGGATGTCTGTTAAGTCCAGATGTTGAATGGTTAAGTTTAAATCTAAAATTTCTTTGCTTAGCTTATTTTTGGAGGATCTATCCAGCACTGCTAAAGGGATGTTAAAAATCTCCAACTACTATGGAACTGGAGGAAATTGAGTTGCTCATGTCTGTTGGAGTTTCTCGTATAAATTGAGGTGCATTCTGGTAGGCGCATAAATATTAATAATTGAAATCTCATCATATTGAGTATTAACCTTTAACAAATATGAAGTGTCCATCCTTATCCTTCCTTATTTTGGTTGGCTTAAAGCCTATTGCATCTGCAAATAGAATTGCAACGCCTGCTTTTTTTCTGCTTTCCATTTGCCTGGAGTATAGATGAACATCCCTTCACCTTGAGTCTATATTTATCTTTTAATGTAAGGTGAGATTCTTGTATGCAGCAGATATCTGGCTTGAGTTTTTGTATCCAGTCAGCCAACCTGTGCCTCTTTAGAGGACAATTTAAACCATTCACATTAATTGAGAATATTGATAAGCCTTTCGAGAGTCTGGTGGACATTTTTAATCCTTTTGCGACTGTGGAAGTTGGAATTTGATCAAAATTTTCTGGATGGGTTTACTTTTGTGGTGGAGGATTATGCTGGTCTTTATGGAGGATAGGTCTGAAAACATCCTGGAGAGCTGGTTTAGTTATGGCAAATTTCTTCAATGTGTAAATGTAATTAAAGTATTTAATTTCTCCATTATAAATGAAACTCAGTTTAGCTGGGTACAGGATCCTGGGTTGAAAGTTATTTTGTTTTAGGATATTAAAAGTCGATGACCATCCTTTTGAGCTTGAAAGGTTTCAGCAGAGAGATCTGCAGTTATTCTAATTTCTTCCCCTTGTAGGTAATGGTTTTCTTCTGTCTGGTTGCTTTCAGAATTTTTGTCCTTCATATTAACTTTATTGAATTGATTATGATGTGTCTGGTGGATGTCTTATTCGGGTTAAGTTGTGCTGGAGTTCTGAAACTGTCTGTTATCTGAATTTCAGAATCTCTTGGCATGTCTTGAAAGTTCTCTTTCATAATCTCATGGAGAAGAGACTCTGTGCCCTGTGAAGCCACTTCGTCACTTTCGGGGATCCTTATAAGATGAATATTAGTTTTCTTCGAATTATCCCAGAGCTCTTTGAGAGAGTCATCTGTTTTTGCCCTCCATTTCTCTTCCTCTTTGAGAGTTTGGGAGCGTTCAAAAGCTTTGTCTTCAATGTCAGAAATCCTTTCTTCTGCTTGCTCCATTCTGTTAGTGAGGGATCTACTTTGTTTCTCAGATCTTTGAGGGCTGCAACTTCATGTCTCAATGTGTCAAAATCTTTGGTCATTTGGTCTTTGAATTCGTTGAATTCTTGAGATATCTTTTGGGTTACTGCTTGAAATTCTAATTCAATCTTATTTGCTATCCAGATTCTGAATTTGATTTCTGACATCTCAGCTATTTTTTTGTGCATAGGATCTTGTGCTGTGTCTGTCCCATTGATCCTTGGGGGAGTTCATCTACTCTGATTATTCATATTGCTGGAGTATTTTTGTTGATTTCACCTCATGATTGTTTTTCACTGTTGCCTCTGGCCATCCTTAGAGTTGGGGAGGTGTCTCTCCAAGATTAGACCCCAGCAGGATCTATTGTTGCTGGATCTTTGTAGGGAGTGACCCTGTTAGCTCCTCTGAGGCTGCCCCAGCCAGCGAGTTCTGGTTGTGGGAGCAGCTCGGAGTGTGATACACCCAGATCCAGCAACAGGGCAGGGGGTGGTGCACCCAGTTCTGGGAGTGCCTGATGCCCAGTGACTTTGGCACAGAGGGCCCAAGGCTCCAGCAGTCTCTGGCCAGGAGAAGCGCTCCACACTGAGGCAGGGAGGGCTCTGGAGGGCATGCAGCTACCAGGGTCCCTGGCCCGAGGTGTGGGCTGGTGTGGAGGCAGGGAGGGTACAGGAGGGAGGACATGGTGCTGCCCGGCTCCCGGAGTTCCTGGTCAGGGCATGCGGAGGTCCGGCAGGAGTGGGTCACAGGTTGCAGGTCGCTGCACCACTCATACCGAAGTCCGGGCAGGCGCGGGTCATGGATTGTGGCCCGGAGGTCCCGTGGGCGCCGATCGCATGTCGCGAGGCCTATTTTACCTTTTATATGTAAGTCTGTTATCCATTTTGAGTCAATTGTTAACATGTGAGGTGTTGTCCAGGTTCGTCTTTTTGCCTGTGGATGGCCACTTGCTCCAGCACTATTTGCTGAAACATCTATTTTTCTTCATTATATCGTTTCTGTAACTCTGTCAAAAACCTACTGGCATATCCATGTGGTTCTATTTCTTGGTTCTCTGCTCTGTTCACTGAACTATGTGTCTGTTCCTCAACCAGTGCCACGCAGTCTTGAGTATTGTAGCTAAATAATGTCTTAAAATTGAGTAGACTGATTGCTACCACCTTGTCTTTTTAAAAAATCATTTTAAGCTACTCTAGTTACCATGACTTTCCATATACATTTTAGAACAATCTTATTGAATTTATACCTCCAAAAAATCTTTCTGATTTGTACAGAAATTACATTAAACCTTTCCATCAATTTGGGGAGAATTGATATGCTGAGTTTTTCAATCCATAAACATGGTATGTCTCTTCATGGACTTAGATCTTCCTCCACCTTTCATCAGCATGTTTACTATCGAACATACAAGTCCTGTGTACATTTTGATAGTAAGAATTTCATTTCTTGAACAATCTTAAATGGTGTTTTATTTTTAATTTTAGTACCCACATATGTATTGCTAGTACATAGGTATATAATTGATTGTTGTATATTGAGCTTATATCTTGCAACCTTACTGAACTCACTTATTTAGTTTTAGGAGGATTTGTTTTACTTTCTTTGGGACTTTATATGTAGACAAGCATGTTATTTCAAAAAAGGGTCGTCTTACTTGTTCCTTTCTGATCTTTTTTTTTTTCTTGCCTTGTGGCACTGCCTAGAACACATAACACTATGTTCATTAACAATGGCAAGAGTGGATATCCTTACTTCCAGTCTTCACCAATAAATATCTTAGCTGTAGGCTTTTTGTAGATGTTCTTTATCAAATTGGAGGTGTTTCCCTCTACTTCTATTTTTCTGAATTTTTTTTATCATGCATGGGTTTTCAGAATATTTTTAACAATATAATTTCATAGTGTTTAAAGAGGAAATTGCTTCAGGCAGTGCCTGTGGCTCAGTGGGTAGGGCGCCGGCCCCATATACCAAGCATGGTGGGTTCAAACCCAGCCCCGGCCAAACTGCAACAAAAAATAGCCAGGCGTTGATTGACACCTGTAGTCCCAGCTACTTGGGAGGCTGAGGCAGGAGAATCACTTAAGCCAAGGAGTTGGAGGTTGCTGTGAGCTATGATGCTATGGCACTCTACTGAGGGCAATAAAGTGAGACTCTGTCTCTAAAAAAAAAAAAAAAAAAGATGAAATTGCTTCAAACATGTCTTCCTCTAAAAGTGCAATGTGCCTTGAATAGCTTACACAGACTCAGTTGTATGAATGAATCAAGAGTTCATGTGCAAGATTAAGAGTTCTCTGTTCTCACAGGTCTGCACAGGCCCCACCTTGCAGCCACAGAGGTACAGCTCCCACTGCATTTGACACAAACAGAACCCTGGAGCTTCACAATGAAGGCTGCTCCACAGAGGAGGTGTTCACTTTGGTTCTACTAGATGACCCTAGGTTGGGAAGGGCCTAATCCACATAAGGCTTTTGCAGATTTGAGGCCCTGGGCATTCACTTGATTTATCTTTCACTTATTTATTCAATATATAGTACTTCCTATATGCCAGGCATTGTTTAAGTCAATGAAGATACTGCAGTGAACAAGAGGCAAAGGGCTCATCCTATAACAAACCAGGCAGGTTGATTGATGGTGGCTCTGGCTAGGACAATATGCTGGAGAAGACTAGAAATGGTTACAGCTTATCTTAATGCTCACTGCTCTGCTCAGAAAGAATGAGGGAGCTGCCACCCTCTCACAGCTGCCAGAGCTGGGAAGCAAACCATAATGCCTCTGGTTCTCAAATGTGGTTGCTCAGAACTGCGTGAGGGTGCCACCAGAGGGGACCCCCCGCTTCAACTCCTCTGGATGGTTCATCCTTCATCCTGATTACACTG
Organism: Nycticebus coucang; assembly: GCF_027406575.1. Classification (NCBI taxonomy): domain Eukaryota; kingdom Metazoa; phylum Chordata; class Mammalia; order Primates; family Lorisidae; genus Nycticebus; species Nycticebus coucang. The sequence goes on along the minus strand of NC_069797.1, from coordinate 36,402,088 downwards.
CATTCACCTTGCCATTTGCTCACAGGCAAAAAGGAAAGGAAGACATTTAGGAAACACAATGCCTTGTGATTCATGATGGTGAGTTTCCTCACATGCAGAGCCCAGAGATAAAGGCAGAAAGCCGTAATAAATAGCTATCTACAGGGCACGGTGGGAATGTGCCATCTCCCCTGCTGCCTCAACTCCTGGATCCCACGTCCAGCCTTGGCCGTCCATGGGCACCCAGATAAAAGCAGAGCAGTGCTCAGCCCTCTGGCTCAGCAGCCAACCATGCACCCTGATCTAACTGAGCATTTTCAGGCCATTGAGTAGATCAATCAATGACAATTATCCTGAGCTTTAATTTTGCCTTTCCTCTGTCTGTTACTGTCTTTGTTGTAGAATTGCTGAGAAGAATACATGTTATATGTGTGAGCACAGATACACACATGTGCAAACTGAGTGAGTGTACCACACACACGTGGGAACACACATGCACACAGTGGGACAGAGGCCATCAGAATGGCCTCTGGGGGTATGGCCTGGGGCTCCACCATGCCCTGTAGCAGGGCTGAGCACTGCTCTGCTTTCACAGATGCAGCGATGTTCTTGACCACCCCAGGCAGGCACCTTCCCTGGCACCTCTCACCTCATCTTCACATACCATTCAAGATTTCATGGGCATCATGGGCACCAGCCTCAGTGCCTCTTCCCAGCAGGCTTCCCTGTGGGGAATGCCATCCCTCTCCTGGTTGTGCATTCCACCTTACCTCATTTTCCAAGACTCAGGACATGTCCCCTGCCCTGCCCTTGCTCCAGTGCTTTGCTGCTCTCTCTGCACAGTGCCCGCTGCCTGTCTTCCCACCTTGGTGGCTGCTGATTATGAGCACATGAGGGGCAGGAGCACATGGTATCTTTTTCCCAGCCCCTGGCCTCCCTCTCTGCACCTGGAAATTGTTTGGGCAGAGTTGCTCCTCACTAGCAATCTCATCCCACATCATAAGGAGCCTGACAGGTCCCTAGAATTCAAGGGAACCAGGATCTAGAAAAGCCTGCCTCGTACAAAGCACAGAAGCTTGTGGGGACCAGCCATCTCCCCGGCTCTCTCCTTGCTGCTGTTGTCGTTGTAGCAACCCTGTGTTCCCAGCTCCTTCCTCTCCCTCTTTCCCTACAGGGTAGAAGGAGGGCTGCGGAGGACGTCTTCTCTTGTCTTTCTCCTCCTCACCGCCCTTCCTCCTTCTAAGCCCACATTTGCTACACTCGCATGGTGAGATCTGGCCTATGGGTGGAGTGTCTCTTCCTTATCTCAAATACGGTTATTTCCCAGCACAATGCAATTTTTCACCTCATCCAAGTCGTTTGCTCACAACCATAATATGCACACCTCTTATTTTCTCTCTGTTCTTGAGCTACACCAGCCTTCAGAGAGCTCTGCACCACGGCCGCCCAGATTTCTCACGCTGCTTGTGATCTTTGTTCATGATCAGAAGAATTACACTGGAAGGTAGTGTTCCTTTAAAATGTGGGGTCCAAATCCCTGGCAAGTTGAGGCTTTGAAAATGTATTACTCAGGTGCTTAGTGACAGCACGAGAAAATTAATGCTTTGGAATCAGGCAGACGTGGGTTTGCACCCCAGCTCTACCATGTCTTAGCTGTTCACCATTGGTGAGTTTGCTTAGCCTTCTCAAGTCTGTTTTTCTGTCTGTGAAGTGGGAATAGCAACAACCTCATAGATTTGTTGTGAGCATTAAAGTTCCACGATACAAAGTGATGGCCTATGCTAGACATGCCATAAAATTACCCAATTAACTACGCAAGTCTGCTCTGCCCCTGTGAGGATGGAGCTGCGCTGGGACAATTAAGAATTAGAATGAGGTGGCTCCAATGCCCAGCAGAGGATGGTCCCCACTGAGATGACCTAAAAATGGCACTTGTGCTTTAACTTTATCAGAGCTCACCAGGAACTGGCCCTTTGGCCTGGGAAAGATCTAATGTCAGGTGTTAAATATCTGGGTTAAGATGGGTAAAGATCCTATCTAGGCCTCAGGGCATCCTGCTTCTCAGCTCAGTGTCCCTATTCACAAGAAAGAGAGGGCTCAGGGCTCCAGGAAAGTTGGTTAGGAAAACTGGAAGATACAATTTCTGCTGTGCAAGCTTGCTGGCACTGTGGCTGGCCACGGTGCAAGTGGTGACCCACAGTCATTTTGTTTTAACGTGGCTTTCTGAGATAGCCCCAAAATCTTGAGCCGAAGGCTGTGACCGCTTTTAGAGTGTTCTGTGTTTTAAATGGAACCGAAGTCCTGCAGAAAAGGTATGAGGAGAGCAGTATGCATTGCTGCTTCCAGCATTTTCTCCTTGTCTCTGCCCACACGAGGTAGCAGAAGGAATATGGATTAAAAGCCTAGAGACTGAATTCCAGACGTGTTATTTATTCACAGCATTACATTAGATGACTGCAGGTAATGTACTGCTCACTGAACTCACCCCTCTGAGTTTCCATGTCCCCCTCTGTCAAATGGGAATATTAACTCTGCCTCTGTTACTGAGTAGTTAGGAGATGATGAGGGTGGGTGCTCTTTGCAAAGAGACCTGTAGCACATGCATTGGATTTAATAATATTCCACATGGTTAATCTTGAAAACTAAAGCAAACGAAACTGGTAATGATTCTTCTTATTGCTGATCTTTGAACTGTTTCATCATTCTATCCATCTATCTATCATTTACCTATCTTCCTGCCACGCTTTCTGGCTCCCTGCCTACCTCTCTAAACCAGCTAAAAATGCCCATGGATTTAATGAAGCCAGGAGCGCACAAGCACCCCGTGTGCACAAGAAGACCACACCTGTTGGTTTACAAATGTTGACACAAACAAGCAGCAGGCAGGAAAGGTCTGTTTATTAGAACTGTATGCATCTCTGAGCATTTGCTTTCCTGATGCTTTTGAAATGAAGCTTAGAATTTCTCCAGTATGTAACGTTCAAAATACCTTACCCGTTCTGAACGCAATGCAGTGCTTTTATAGTTTTCCTGATAAATGAATGCATTTCCGATGGTTAATTTATACAATCAAAAAAGGTTGTGCGTCTGTGAGCAACTCACTCGGTTATCCAAAGGTTTAAAAGGTTTAGGAAGTATAGAATGGCTGAATCATGGGAAATAACACCAAGAAACTATTGAAGAAATGCTAATGAAACATCAGAGGGGAGATCAAATAGATGACGAAGCCACAATGAACATCTAAGCCCGAAAGGATTGACAGTGAACACTGATAAAAGAGGAATTGGAAAGGAAATGAAAAGGAGTTATCAAGTAGAAGTCGGAGGTTGACGTAGTCAGCCGGCCATCGAAGGGAGAGAGGGAGGACAGAGAGTAGGAAAAATGCATTGCCACCATCAGCACACAGAGCAATTTGTCAGAGGGACAGTTAATGCGTAAAATACAAGATTCGTATGATCATGTTGGAAAGGCTTGACTGGGGCCTCCGTCTGGACACCTAGGCTGTGACAGGCGGCCCCACCAAACAGAAGAGGACTGCCCACTAGAGTGCTCTGCCATAGTGCTCCAAACCTGGGGCGCATCTGCTCCCGTGAACACACCAAGTGTCCAATTAGACAAGAATAGGACGGTTATTTGTGATGACAAGGACATATATTATGAAATGAATAAAACAGGTTGCGATTCTATTCATAGTTGTTAAGATCTTTCAACCAGCGACTGTCGCATTGGGTACAAGCTACTTGTTATTACCTCTAATAAGAAAACCTGCTATTTATTGAGTGTCATCATCATGACCAATGACAAGATTGCCACCTTTTATGGAGCACCTACTAGATTCAGGCCCTGGGTCGATGCTTTACACTCGTTTTATTCTCATGTTTACAATGTTGTGAATGGGAAGAGCTCTGTTCAGCCCTTCACAGGTGAAAAAACTGAAAATCATTTTTAAAATCTTATTCATGTTGCTATGGCTGGTAAGTAAGGGAGAGAATATAGAAGCCCAGATTTATCTGCCTTAAGGTCATTTTTCATTTTTTCTTCTCCACTTTCCTAATCATAACATGCCCCACCTCCTGGCTCAGTAGCTCAATCCTTGTAAATCTCAGGTCCACCCTTTTCCTGAAAACTCTTTAGTCACAGAATTCACCAGCACCTTCCTCTGTTCCTGTGACAAGGTGTTGAGAACAGCAGATAAAGAACCTCTAGAGCAGTGATTTTCAACCGGTGCGCAGTCAGAGGACCTTAGGTGTGCCATGAACATTTTTAAAGATCATCAATTAAGTTATTTTCAAAAGAAATTAAAAGAACAATAAGTCTATTCTTTTTTTCACTCTTTTATTTGATCAACATAATTTAAGTGTGCCACGGGAGTTTAACTATAGTCTCAAGTGTGCTGTGAGATTTAAAAAAAAAATGCTTGAAAAACACTTCTTTAGAAGGTGGTGAAGTTCACTAACCAGCAATGAAAGAAAGAGAGAAAGGAAGGAAGGAAGGAAGGAGGGAGGGAGGGAGGGAGGGACGGAGGGAGGGAGGGAAGGAAGGAAGGAAGGGCGGTACCTGTGGCTCAAAGGGATAGGGCACCGGTCCATATGCTGGAGGTGGTGGGTTCAAACCCAGCCCCGGCCAAAAAAGAAATAAGAAAGAAAAGAAAGGAAATAATACAGAAAATATCACAAAGTGTCAAGCAGCAAAGATCAATTTTCCTTATAAAAAGTACTTTTTCACTTACACATATGCCAGATTTCACTGAATCAAAGTCATTTATTGGAAGATGCAAATTTTATGTACCACTCAGAAAGGGAAAAAAAAGCTACCAATTAACAGTAAAATGTCATAATTTATAAAACACATCTAATTTGTAGAGATGTTAAAATGTGAAAAAAGTGTATGTCTAACAATGATGGAATACATGATGTGTGTGTACGGACGCACTGGGTCACTCGGCAAAACACATTTGCGACTACGGGGCATGGTCAGTAGAGTTTGAAAACCTCTGTTCTTTGTGGTGGGAAAGGTGACTAGGGCATCTGCACAATGGTTGCAGCTGCCAGGAGTGCCCAGCCTGGTCAGCCAATTAGTGTGCTCAGCCACGAGCAGTCCTGGCTGAGCTCCGGCTGCAAGGTGCACTGTGACCTGACCCTTGGGCAGCACACTCGGATGAGGCTCAGGGGTCTCACCCCAAAGCCAGGACCAACCATTAATGAAGGTGCCCTGGCATTTCAAGGATATGAACTTTCTCAGGTTCACATTGCATGGAGATGAGGTCCTGGCCAGCAGCATCTTGTAATTAATGGAGGTGTGTGAGCAATGATCAAATGGGGATTGATATTTCCCAGGAAATATCTGTAAGGCTTGGAGCCTTTTATTCAGAAGATAACTGAACGACCAGCCTGGGGCATTGCAAAGGACATTCTGACTTCTGACAGAAAGTGGATGGGTGGAAAGTGAGAGGACAAGGATTTTAGAGGTTTGGGTTCAAATTTGACCTTCGTCTGAATCGCTGATTAATTCATTCAGTCAACAAATATTTACGGAGCACCCAGGAGGGCCATGCATTGTGCTACAATGGCTGAAGATCACAGAAGGTGTGTCGGAGAGGAACCGACCTCAGAACTGCCTTCCGAGGGTCCTCACCTTACCTCTATGTTTCTGCCTTCACCAGAATCACACAGCCTGGTCCTAAGGGACCCCTGGCTGCAAGCTCAGACCAGTAGCAGCCCCCAACCCACTCCTGACTGAGGCTGGGGAAAATCAGAGTCCTCTGCCCCCTTCTTGGTGGAGTTTGGCATCAAGTCCCAAGTATCACTGTATGATGACCAGGTGGACAGCCACTGCTGCTGGATCCTTCCAGTTCCTTCCGGGTCCCCGGAGAACCTGGGTTATAGCACTGCCTACGTTCTGCTTGAATTAGTTTATGAGCCATAGATCCATCCGGCTTGCACCACGAACCCCAATCACAGCCAGTCTGGTTGCCCTACCCAAGGTCTTGGTGTTCTCTGATAATAACCATAGCTAAAGTATTGGGTCCATGCTAAGAAATGTGTCATCTTTTTATTTCACTTAATTCCATCCATAGTCCTATGAGAGAGACCCTGGTAATATGCACATCATACAGATCCGAAGATACTGGGACTCATGCTACCCCTCGCCCGTTCCTTTTGTATGCAACTACGTTACTGGTGCCAGTGGCGTCCCTGCCTGACTTGGAACAGTCCTGCCACCAAGAGTCCCTCACTGTGCAGCCTCAGAGGTATGACCAGGAAAGGGTGAACTTTTTGCAACTTCAAGGGGAGTCCTCAGTCTCCCTATATTTGGGGGTGGTTCCATTCAGCTGCAAAATAAGGAGCTTTGGGATGATAAATGAGGCACCCTCTGCCCTACCGCGTGTGCCTGTATACAATGTGAGTAGGAGGAGCCGTGGACGAGGAGTCTGGAACGCTGGTTCAAGTCTTGGCTCATCACAGCCTGTTGTGTAGTCCTCAGTAAGTCCTTGAGCTTCCCTGGATTCAGTTTCCTCCTCTGTCAAGTTCCTAAGGCCCTTTGGGAACTGGCATTCGTGGGAACACAAAGGCAGAGAGCATCCATCCGGAGGCTTGTGTGCGTGCGTGCATGCGTGCAGAATGAGAACCGAGCTTATGCCCAGCACCGTGCAGAGAGCACAGGGCTACACGCTGGTGTTCTAATAAACAGCAGAGGTGGGCTTTTCTGTTTTGATTTGTTGGACTTTTCTGTTTTGATTTGTTTCTTCCCATTTTCAATCTCCTAAGCTTTCCTTTCTGAGCCCTGTCTGTGGCCAGGTTTCAGAACAGAAATCTCTACAGGGTGGGCTGAAAAATGGGGCTAGAGGCAGGGAGATTCTACAAAGGATCCAGGAAGCCACCCTTTCATCCCAAGGAATAGCTATCACCATGGAAAGAGGGAAGAAGGCAGGATCATTCTTCTCTGCAGGGGAAAAAGGCGGGCTGGCACTACCAGGTATAACTTCTGTATCAAAGGGGCTTACCTCGTGGCCTGAAGAAGACCCCCATGCCCCGGGGTCTGTGCTGCCGGCCACTCATTTACCAGGGGCAGAGTTTTTCCGTGTCCCAGGTAGGGATTCAAGTTCAAGTGTAATGTGTAGCAAGCCCAGAAGGAAGCATGCCTCCTGACTACCACATTCCATGAGTGATTTGCCTTTGTGGAGCTTCCTACCCTCAGTGGCTAAAACCTGCCTCTCACAGGCAGGTCGGGGCAGCAGGGCTCGGTCTGAGCAATACGTGTAGAGGGCTCTGCAGGTACCAAAGCACCCCCTGAGAATGACTGACTCCGCTCTCCGGAATGGGAACATCACGCAGCTTACTGTATATTTAACGGTGACAGGCAATGTGACTGTAAATATAAGATAAATACATCATCTATAAGATAAATGCTGCAAGTATACGTGTCAATGATTTCTGGGCCTGGAGAGGCCCTTACAGTTTCTTTTCTCTAAGAGTTTGATCATAACTTTTTAATGCAGCTGCTGAGGGGTTCCTGTGCCAACTTGGTTTGCGCTCCTCTTCTGGGCTCAGCTGATCCTGCGGGCACCCCACACCATCCACCATCCCTGCTGCCTGTGTGAGACTGGTGGTCTAATCTCGGGGATCAGGAAGTACTTTGTGGTTTTAGCTGTAAAGAGAGGTAGCCTGGCAATCAAATAATGCTGAAACATGTTTCAATTCTTGACTTGTCTTTTGATGAAATGCAAAAGGTGGGTGTGCATTCTTAATACAAAGAAAATCTCTTTAAAATCCCTTCATTTATTTTTTGTTGCTCTTCTAAATAATCTCTTCCTAGAATAGACATGCACCTCCCAAAGTCTCTCCGCTCCTATGGCTCTCTCTCTCTCTCCCTGCCCCTCACCCCTCCATCTCTGCCTTCTCACTCCAGCCTTTCCTCTCCCTTAGATTTCCATTATGAAGATCAAAACCATCTCAGACTTCCTCAGCATTCTGTCCCGTGGATCCCTCACCTGGCTTCTCCAGGAGAAAGAGGCCAGGATTTGAGGCGGCCATCGGAAATCCTCCTCCCCTCGCTGCCTGGGGGCAGGCAGGGGAGTCGGGGCTACTCATACACCAGCGATCTTTGTCCCCATTATAGTCACTTCCTCGTATCAGGACCCTGGTTACTATTTACAGACCATTCTCTGTCTCCACTAACACAATTGCTCAAAGGGCACTTTAAGTATAATCATTACCCATTGATTTTTTTTTTCAAAGGCTTTTATTCTTTCCAATAAGTTCTGCCAAATACTGGCTGCTGGCTCTATTTGTTAAACAAAGGCCAGCTTCGTTCTGTTTGGTTTTCTCTTACCTGAGCTTCTGCCCATCCTCAGCCTGGGCCAAAGGGACATTTTCTGCCACCCCTTTTAGTCACTCCCTAGTTAGGATTTGAGCTGAAAATGGGTTCCCCTTTGGGAAGAAACATGGTACCAGGGCACACCCTGTGTCTCCCCATTAAGACCCCCTCCCAAGGAGGCAGCAGCTCAGGGCAGTTTCTCTTTGGGAGCGTCACCATCCGTGAGGAACACGTAGTCAGGGACACCAGGCAGGGATCCTTTGGCTCAAATCCTCTCACTCCATGGGTGCAGGATACGCCTCAGAGGCTTTTTTAGAGTAGATTTTGAAAACGGTAGACAAGTAAAAGGTTCAGAGGGTGATGGGACCACAGAGTTCTGGAGAAGGGCCCAGAAAGGGAAGCTGTGGCTAAGAAGATAAACTGCCTGATTTCACTGTTGTATTGGGTGCAGACCCAGGAGAAGGGATGGAGTGAGGGCTGTCTGTTACGCTCTTCAGTAACGGCCCTTCGCACACTCCAGGCCCGCCAGCTCACTGCGTGCCTCATTTCCTGTCTCCTCAGCAGGGATTCTACGTGAGAAGGGAGTCCACCCTCATACCCAGCACGCTGCCCTCCCTGTCACCAACTCAGCCCCACACCTCTCGCTCAGGACACATCTCAAACCCACTGGTTTGGGCTGGGTCTCCCCATGAGGGCTCCCTGGGCACCTTCTGCTTAGCACTCAGTCACTCAGGAGACTCTGGGCAGCAAACTCTTTTGACTTGGGGAAAAGAGGCAGAAAACGGAAAAATGCACTAAAGAGCATCTTCTGCAACCTGTGACCTTGGGGACAGCTGGAGCTCAGTCCTTCTGGAAAACTCTAGGAAACATGTCTCAGAGGTTTTGCAGCTGAGGAAGAAAGAAGCTCAGTAGTTCCCGCTGAATCCCTGTCCGTCCTTGGTTGGAGGCAGCTCCAGGCCCATGAATTCTCTGATACTTTTGGCTTGTTCTATGCAGGAAGAAAATGTACTCGGGCAGCCAGGGTAAAACAAATCCCTAGGGCAGAGTCACAGCAGTTCTCAGTAAGCAGCCCCCTGGGATGAGCACAGGTGGGGTCTGCGGCACCCTGCTCCCTATTCAACAGTGACTCCTGAGCACTGGACCTGGATGCCGCCACTGTCCAGGTTATAGCTGTCTCAGTAAGTGCCGAGTAAATGTGAGCATGTGCTTCCAAACAGCACAGCTGCGTGCAAATCGGGGTTCTACTCCTTCGTGTAATATCCTTGGCAGGCAACACTCAACAACCCAAGCATTCTCAGCGATGCTGACAGAGATACAGCCGGCTTTCATCTGCCTTCCCCACCCCCTCCTCTCCTCTCCCCTGCCTCTTCCCTCCCCTCCTGTCCTTCCTTCCTTTCTCTCTCTCTCCCCCTCTTATTTCTTTCGAAATTGACAGAAAAAGTTATATTTGTCATGTACAATGTGATGTTTTGAAATCTATGTGCATAGGTGTGGCTCTTAATAGCCACCAAAGCGAAACATGAAAAGGTCTCTTGTGAGCCCCAAATTTCATTGGCATTTGGGAACAAAGTCCTATCCCAGCAAAAATGTACTTCGTATGAGTCCCTCTCTGATGCTGCAATTCTCCTTCCTGGTCCCTCTTCCTCACCTCCACAAATCCACCCTTTGTATGTGGACGGGAGGTAGGTGGGGAGCCGTGGAGGCCCTCAGAATAGCTGGGGGAGAAGAGGAGCTACGGCGCCCAGCTGCTGGTTGAGAAAGGACACTCCAGTTCCCAGCGCACTGCCCTGAGAGGGGCAGCGGGGAACAGACAGACGGACAGGAGCATAGGGATACACAACCAAGGATAAGTCTGCTCCTTGCTGCCCCAGGCAGTTTTTAATTGGTGGTCCAGTTTCTGCTTCTACCAGTACATCATTTAGCCTGTGGTGCTAAGGAAAAAGGGAGCTTAGGAAAACAAAATCTTGGGTATGAACAACAAGAGGAGGGTGAGGAGGAGAGGGGGGAGGAGGAGGAGGGTGGAAAGCAGATTTACACGCTCAGAAGGTTCTGTGGTCGGGCCTCTGGAAGGGCTGGAACGCACCTGTCTCTTTTCGCTCTTTCCAAGTTGGAGAGAATCGGACAGGTACATGGTGTGTGTGCGCACGTGTGTTTACGCACGTGCATGCATGGGTCCGTGTGTTCCTGCCTCGCTCTCTAGATTTGTGAGCATGGGGTTTGAGCTGTTGTCTTGGCTGCTTGGGGTGCTGGTGTGTGGTACGCCCATGCGTGAGCTTGTGTTGGTGTGCATCTGAGTGCCGTGTGCGTGCATGTCGAGGCGCAGACCTTGAGACCCACCTGCTCCCTAGAGAGAAGCAGAGGGAATGAGTGAGAAATCTTCAATTTCTTCTCAGCTACAGAAAGCAGCACAGAAAGATGTTCCCCATAAATTTGGGTTCTGAGACAGAAATGGGGGCAGCTTCATGGAGATAATAAGAAAAGGTTCAGGCATCTTCCCAAGCTTGCCACCTGGACGCTGGCTCTCCGACCAGCCAGGGTGAGCCCTGTTAGCTCTACAGGGCAATGAGATGGCCTAATAATGAAGTTTGGAGCCAGATGGCCTGACGCATGGTAGGGTAATGAGAGGGACTGGAGGCCACCTTCTTCCCCCCAAGATACCTCCTATTCATTAGGAGAGAGGAACTAAGAATACAGATCAGATTATTTGTTTGTTTGTTTTTTTGTGGTCAAGTCTTTTTCAAATTAAAGATATCCTTGCAAACATTAGATGGCATTTCAGAAATGCATAACTTAAAATCTAAAATTCTCTCATGCCCTTGTTCACATTTTGGCCTCTTTTCTGTACATTTTCTAGAACTTTGGATGTACATGAATATGGATATATGCCCATGATGTAGCTGCACACGGCCACACATACACACATCATTGTTAGTTCTTACAGAAATGAAAGAATACAACATGGTTCTGCATCTCGTTTGTGTCTCTAAACAACATTTTGTGGGCGTCGGTCCGCATCAATTCATGTCAAGTTGCATCCATCCGTCACTGACATGCTGCATATTATCACCGTGTGTGGGTGGGCTCTGGTCTGCTTGTCTAGTCTCTAGACAATGGCCTTTTGTGGTTTTCTAAGTTTTGTGTTTGCGGTAAGCATCCTCCGTGTGCCTCTGCATACCCTCGTGTGACTTTTTCAGTAAGACCATGGCAATGAGATTCTGTCCTGCTGGGGCCCTCCCGGGAAGAGAGGGCTGGAGAACTGCGAGCTTCCAGTTCTCCCACTGCTAGTTCTCAGCTTCCCCATTAATATGCAGGGCAATTGCTTGTTCTCTGCTTCTGCTGCCTTTTCTATACAAAGACATGCTAAAAATAAACCCACCTGCTTCCTAGTCACTCTGTTTATTTAACTGTCTTTCTTAGGGATTCTCAGCATATCTGGGGGGGGTTTTAAAAAACAGACTCTCACAATTTACCTGCAGAGCAGAAGATTAACTGCTGCCTCCCCCTTTGGGCTTTCACTGGAACAGCTATGATGTGCTAATGCTTCTAATGCAGATGGATGGTAGTTCTAAGAGAAAGACGTCAGCCAGCCTGAGAGCAGGATGACTTGGGTAGAGTTCCCGCGACTCCGCCTCACAATGGGGAGATATTGGTTAGGTAATCTATCTAACCTAAACTTCAGTTTCCAGAAAAGAGGGTAGTACCCCCTAGAGTGTTAAATCAAACAATGTATTTATAGCAATTAGCACAGCATTTGGTAGCACATGCTCACTAAGGTCTGGCCACATTACTATTTCAACCCTGTTCCAATAGAGTCTTCCTAGGCTTTCTCAGTGGAATCACTGTATACACAGTTGTTTGCTTTAGAAACAGTGACTTGGAGGTACATTTCTAGACTTGGATGACAAATATGCTTTTGTTTGTTTATAATATTTACTCCTTCCCCTCCTCAACTATATGCTTGTAAAATTTCTAATATTATAGAAATGTGTGACTTGGAATGCATGAAATTGCCCATATTCTCTGTTCAAGATAACCACAGTTTGCCAAAATATATTCTTTATTTTCTTGTTTGCCAGTTTGTTGGCTGTTTCCCTCCTCCACAAAGCCAAAGCTCCAGTCTCACGAGAATGATAAAAGTTTTCTTCCCTCTGAATATGCAGCATCAAGCCCCCTGAGCTGACATGTTGCAGGGAAGTAATAAGTGTTTTATTGAATGAATAAGTTTTAATTATTAATAATAACTCTGGTGAAGGCTCTGGTAAACCTTGGGACAGGGCCCAACTTGAACATGTTCCCTGCAGCTGGACAGGGCAGGCCGACAGGGGATAGGGTCATCGCCTTGTTAGCCCCCAAGGAGAGGGATAGATCCTGTAGACCAGCGGTTCTCAAACTGTGGGTCGCGACCCACAGGAACTGTATTAAAGGGCCGCTCATTAGGAAGGTTGAGAACCACTGCTGTAGACATTACAGGTGAGGATGACGTCTGCAGGCCAGACAGTAGGTAACAGCCCGATGACACTGTCCAAATGTGGGCAGCATGTTCAGGGAACTAGAGATTGTGACAGTCATGTGTACCCAATAACAGGAAATCCAGTCATAGGCTCAGCTCTGAAATCCAAGTGAATGGGAATGCCAACTCTCAGGGGATTATTGCAGGGGTTCAGGAGGACAAGCTGTGGCCCATAGGTTTGCAGAATATCTATCTGGCAGGAGCCCTGAGAGCCATAAGCATGGATTAAGGCTCAAAGAATAAGGCAAGAAATTCCCCTGGAAGGCCCCAGCTCTGGAGTCATGCAGAGAGAGTGGGCTTGGGAGTCATAAAGGGGCAGGAGCTCAGGGTCCCTGCACTGGGCCCACGCGCCAGTAAATATACTTTTTTTTTTTTTTTTTACCTGATTCTGTCAGACCCTACCCAGAGGATAACCCCAGGACCCTCCTAACCCTCTCCGCCTTAGACCAGAACTGGCTGCGCCACTGTTAAATGGTGGTGGTGGTAGGCTGCTACAGAACCCACACCTGTGGTGGCGCTCCCGGCACAGTCCCTGGGTGTGGGGAGGAGGCACGCAGTCTGCTGGCCTTACCGCATTACGCTACCAGCAGAGATTCTCGGGTGTCCCACAGTCCGCTGGCTTCTTGGGACTCTCAGACCTCAACCTTGCTGCTCACCGGCCCCTCCCGGTCACCATGGGTGCTGCTCTCTCTCCAGGGCCTTTCGCTTCTACGTTATCCCCCCTGCCCTCGCGCAGGCTGCCTGCTAAGCTCTCTCTGGGACACGATCCCCTTTCGTCTTCCCAACAGCATTTTTCAGTGGGTGCTGTTTCTATCCCCACCTTACCCACAAGGAAACTGAGACACAAAACTTACAGACCCAGCCGACATTAAACCCCGGGTGTGGGGGTCTCACTCCAGAGCCCGCGATGTCATCACTGGGCTGCCCTCCTTCCACGCACATTCTCTGCCCCCCTCCCGCGCACAGTCTCTGCCCTCCTCCCGCGCACAGTCTCTGCCCCCCTCCCGCGCACAGTCTCTGCCCTCCTCCCGCGCACAGTCTCTGCCCCCCTCCCGCGCACAGTCTCTGCCCCCCTCCCGCGCACAGTCTCTGCCCTCCTCCCGCGCACAGTCTCTGCCCCCCTCCCGCGCACAGTCTCTGCCCTCCTTCCACGCACATTCTCTGCCCCCCTCCCGCGCACAGTCTCTGCCCCCCTCCCGCGCACAGTCTCTGCCCTCCTCCCGCGCACATTCTCTGAGTTCCTCCCGCGCACAGCCTCTGCCCCCTCCAGCGCACAGTAACAGTCTCTGCACTCCTCCCGCGCACATTCTCTGCCCTCCTCCCGCACACATTCTCTGCCCTCCCCCCCGCACAGTTCCTGCCCTCCTACCGCGCAGTCCCTGCCCTCCTACCGCGCACAGTCCCTGCCCTCCTCCCGCGCACAGTCCCTGCCCACCTCCCGCGCACAGTCCCTGCCCTCCTACCGCGCACAGTCCCTGCCCACCTCCCGCGCACAGTCCCTGCCCTCCTACCGCGCACAGTCCCTGCCCTCCTTCCGCGCACAGTCCCTGCCCACCTCCCGCGCACAGTCCCTGCCCTCCTCCCGCGCACAGTCCCTGCCCACCTCCCGCGCACAGTCCCTGCCCTCCTCCCGCACACATTCTCTGAGTTCCTCCCGCGCACAGCCTCGCCCGCCTCCAGCGTACAGTCACAGTCTCTGCACTCCTCCCCCGCACAGTCTCTGCCCTCCTCCCGCGCACATTCGCTGCCCTCCCCCGCACAGTCCCTGCCCTCCTCCCACGCACATTCCCTGCCCACCTCCCCAGCGCAGTCTCTGCCCTCCTCCCGCGCACGTTCTCTGCCCCCCTTCTGCGCACGTTCTCTGCCCTCCTTCCGTGCACATTCTCTGAGCTCCTTCCATGCACATTCTGTTCTGCCACTTTCTGTTTCTCCTTAGAGCAGCTGAGAGGGTGTCATCAAATCAACCTACAAACACACACACACAAATACCTCCTAAAAACAGCACACCACACCCCAGACTGAGAGCGCAAAGGAAATAATTACAGCAGACTCCACCGGAGTCGGAGTCGGGTTGTCAAAGTACAGATTTCTCATAGTAGAGCTGAGTACACTAGATACTTTTTCTTCCATTCTTGAGATACTTTACTAAGAAGAATATGTTCCAGCTCCATCCATGTAAACATGAAGGAGGTAAAGTCTCCATCTTTCTTTAAGGCTGCATAATATTCCATGGTGTACATATACCACAGTTTATTAATCCATTCGTGCATCACTGGGCACTTGGGCTTTTTCCATGACTTAGCAATTGTGAATTGGGCTGCAATAAACATTCTGGTGCAAATATCCTTGTTATAATGTGATTTTTGGTCTTCTGGGTATATACCTAGTAGAGGAATTATAGGATTGAATGGCAGGTCTATTTTTAGATCTCTAAGTGTTCTCCAAACATTTTTCCAAAAGGAATGTATTAATTTGCATTCCCACCAGCTGAGACAGTGGGGTGACCAGTAGATCAGCCCATGCTAGAGACACAGGGAAGAGGCTGCTTATTACCAGAGCCTGGAAACAGGTACTGGAGTGACACCCCAAATATTGACATAAAATTGACACAGAATAAAGTGCACCTATCTAAAATGTAAAAAAAGGAAAAAAAAAAAAGTACAGATTTCTCATCCTCCATAATTACTTCCTTGCCCCTAGGGGCTGACGCCCTGTCATGGCTCAGGGCCTCTGCAGTGCCATCTTGTGGCAGCACCGCCATGTGGCAGCAGCGCTTTGGACCCTACCCACAGAAATCAGGCAACCTCCCACCTGCTCTGGACCCACCAGGCTTCTTCTCCAATTTCACTCCAGTCTGGGGGTCGAACTTTATCCATGCTTTTTACTCACTTAACAAATATTTATTAGTTGGTAAAAATTTGAAGATCAGTCTTCCCCTTTCAGTGAGACAGAGCCCTTGACTGTAGCATCTACTCAGTGCAAAACCAATTTTGAACCCACAAGATGATGATCCTAGTTATGCTAGATAATGATGATGAGACTCAAAACAAGAAGAACTAATGCTTTCCGAGTGTGCGCTGTGGGCCAGGCAGCGTGGCTAAACCCTGCCTGGATTGTCACAGTGGATTCTTTCAGTAACCCAGGCAAGGCACTAGTGTTATCATTCCCATTTTACAGATGAGGAAATAGCCTCAGAAGGTTATGTTGAGAAGGTCATACGTCAAGGAGTGCTAATGCTCGGATATGGACACCAGAGCCCGAGCCCTTGGCTACTGTGCTGTCCCATGTCATAGAGCACCGTGCAGGGGACATAAATGCACTAAGGTCTGCAAGTTAGATGTCTCCATGGGGCACACACAGGGTGGGCAGGTCGGCTTTCTCCTGGGGAGGAGAGGGAAGAGGGCAGGGAAAGGCTTCGTGGAGTTGGCACACACAGGCAATCAGTGCCAGCTGAGTGTGTGCTTACTGCATAGACAGGAGCAACGGTCACTCTGGGTGGAGGGGAACAGCGTGCGCCAGGGCCTACACGAGTGGCCTAGACTGATTCTCTTTGGAACTGTCAGCATGTGGATGACTTGAGCAGGGTGGGGAAGGGAGGAATGGATGGGTGAAGAGGCTGGAGATTGTCAAGAATAAGATCTCAAAGGCCCCAAAAGGTGACAGGGAGCCACAGAGGGACAGCGAGCAGGGAAGAGAGTGATTAGATACAAATTATAGAGAGCTCCCTTCGGCATCTGGGTGAAGGGCAGTGGGCGGGAGGGGTGGGCGCTGGTGGACCTAGGGAGACCTGGTTATGTAAAAAGCTCAACAGGACGACCACACCCTAATCACATGAATGGATAAATAGCAGGAGGGCCCCCCCAAACTTGGACAAGCCTCTTCCCCACTTTGCTGAACATTTTCATACTGTAGTTGAGAAACACACAATCATTTTCAGAGATTTCCAGCACTGGACTCATCCTGACCTCTGCAGGCTTTCTATAGTTTCCCGGCTCCTCTCCCTTGTACTGAAGGCTAGGGCTGCTGCCCTGCAATTTTGTCTGAGGCCACCAAGCCTCATAGTTTCTCAGTGCTGAACTGACTTCCACTCACTAAATTCAAGAAGATAGCACTACAGGGGCCTGGCTACGATGTCCTCCCTCTGGCATCCTTTAACTTTCCCATTGCTCCTAGAGAAATAGCGTCTGTTTTCCCCCATGTAACCAACTGGGACTCACCATATCTGGGGTGAATCACCTCCCTCATTCTATAGACAATAATTGTATTGATACAACCGAAAATACATCCCTTAGCTTCTTAACATATCTATCTTTACAGATATTTTATATAAAACAGAATAGCCCCGTGATGTGATTTCCATTGCACACCTCCAGTTAGAAGTCCTGTGCATTGATCTGGAAATTGACTAGACATGTTCCCATTGGAGTGAAATGTCAGCCCCTTCAGACAATTCCTAAGTGCCTTCTAATTTTAAGCCTAATTCCAGGACTGTTAAATCCAGGTTAAAGACTCAAGACTTTAACCAAACTAAAAACTGGGGGAAAAAAAAAAAAAAACTAAAAACTGGAAGGAAAAAAAAAACTGGCAGAAATGAGGGAGTAAGCCGGATGAAGGCAGAGGATCACTCTCTGGCTACAGAAGCAGTTTCTGGGGTGGGAGGTGGAGAGCCAGGAGAGCTCATACACTTGCTCAGACTTGGGCTCATGCACAAGTCTGTGTCTGGTGCCAGAGAGAGAAGGCAGAGGAAGGGAACAGTTGGAAAGGTGGCGGTGGTGGTGGGGAGGATGGGGCTTCAGATTGCAGCCTCAGCCAAACACACCTTAAAGCTTGGAAAACCTCTCCAGGATTGTAAGCCTCAGTTTCCCCATCTGGAGTAGAGAGAAAGAGAGGGAAAACATAGTTAGAGAATGACATGCATGTGTCTATATCCAGAGATGAAAAAGAAGCACTCAGAGGCAAACGCAGAGAAATGGACAAAGATAAAAGAAGGACCCTGGACAGTTCCCGGTGGCCCTGGCTCTGCTCTTTGTAGCTGCTCACCCTGGTTGGTCCTGTTCCTTTACCACCAAGAGATATTATGAGAGGCATCCTCGGTGAGTACAGAGCTGGGATCAGGGCACTCGGGAGCCAGTGCCAGCCCTGGAGTTCCCACTGGCCAGAAGTATAATCCTGAAGCCACTTCTCCAAGCTTGGGTTGCTTTTATCTGTAAATTGGGGAGGGTCCCTACTCTCAGGCTTTCTGTGAGGACTCAGCAAACAATGAAACCAAGTGCTCACCAGAATATCTATATGAAAAATTCAAGCAAGGAGCTACCAACGCCAGGGGCCCCAACTTCCCTTGGCTCTCATGTTTGGGAAGGAAATCTTGCCTCTCATTTAAGCCAATAAACTGAGTTAAGTGGTTGGGTTCCCTACCGGGGGGACCCAACCGGGGAGAGGAGGCAGGCTCTTTAAGAGGATCTGGACAGAGGCAGCTGTGACTCCTGCGAGGTCAGCCCCCAGCAGAGCTGGGTGGGGAGCGTGCCTGCCTCTCTGCCTTCTTCATTCTCCCTTGCTTTGTTGAGCACTCTCCGCCCACAGCAGACACCATCCCAGGCACAGTGCAATGACACAGGATTTGGTGTCAGGCCAACTGGATTTCAAACGCAGCCTGGTCTCTTGCTAGAAGGTGAATGCAGGCGCTGATAATTTTCTTAATCTCTTTGACTTGAGTTTCGCTTCTATTAAATGGTGGTGATAATTGTGTCAACCTCAGACGGCTGCTATGGGGATGAAGTATGGTAACGGGTGTTGACAGTGCTGAGCACTGTACCAGGCAAGAGCACAGGCTAAACGTCGAATAAGTGGTTATTATCATGATCAGCCAGAGATGAAAACATGAATGGAACAAAGTTCCTTGCCCTTAAAAAGCCAGATGGATAGGGCTCCCACCCCAATGGCAAATCGGAAGCTAAATCAGACAAGATCCCCATGGAAGGAGCTGGACAGACCCTCAGGCATCTGGGGCCACCCTTGCCAATCAGGGGGGGAAGACTGGCTTCCTTTGCCTTCCTTAGGCCCCAGCTAGGGGTGTCCCAGCCACCTGTGCAGGCCTGCCCACACACAGCACATGAGGCCTCTACGCACATCCAAACTGGAGAGGGAGACTGAGAACGCGCTTAATATTGGTGTGCGGCAGACGCAGGCCATTAGAGTCAGCTCAGTGGCTGAGGCTGAACAGCCTATCTGGGTTCCCCAGTGGAACCAAATCAAATCCATGAAAAATATTAGGTTTTCAAATCAAAAAGGCACAGCATGCTGAGTAAACCAGCCGCCAGCCTCAGACAGCTAATTGGTTTGTGTCTGTCGGAAAACATTGAACTTAATAGGACTCAGAAAGTGTTGAGCAGAGCCTCACCTTCTGGGGTTGGGGGATCTACCCAGGGCTCATCACACTACCCTCCGAAACACGCACCAGCACCCCAGGCTCGCCGATTCCTGCTGTTGGGAGAAACATTTCATGAGCGGAAGGAATAGCAGCAGGAGAGAGCTGGCACCTAGCTCTTCTAACCAAACCACAGACCTGCCCTGTGTCCCATGTGCCGTATTTTTATTTGAGAAGTACTTTTTGATTAACCACTGTGTGCTGGGGATCAACGAAAGAGGAACTCCTGCAGCCCCCAAACTCTGCCTTCACAGTTTGGTATTGGGGTTACAGGGTGGGGACCCCGTGGCCTCTGATTTCAAGGTTATTCTTCTATAAACACCAAAGGAGGCAAGAAAAGCCTCCATCTTTCTCTGATGCACCTCCCCCCTTTTTTGAGACAGACTCTCAGTCTGTCACCCTGGCTAAAGTGCTGCGGTGTCATGGCTCACAGCAACTTCAAACTCTTGGGCTCAAGCCATCCTCTGGCCTCTGTAGCTGGGACTACAGGTGCCTGCCGCAATGCCCATCTAGTTTTTCTGTTTTTAGCATAGATGGGGTCATGAGCTCAGGCTGGTCTCAAACTCCTAAGCCAGGCGATCTACCTGCCTCAGCCTCCCAGAGTACTGGGATTATAGACATGAGCCACCAGGCTCGGCTCTGCTGCACCCCTTTTAATCAAAGGATTTGTTCTGTAAAATTTGGATCCAGTCCAAAAGGCCTCCCTCAATGATCCAGAAGATCACAAGTGGCCCCAGGGCTGCAGGTTACCCCCCCCACGAAACAGAGACATGCCAGAGATTTTTATCCAGTGAAACAGTAGCTCCAAAGAAGATAGAGCTGTGTCTCTGGGGGTAGGGGGGGATGGAGAATCCTCACCTGACCCCCTGGGGGCAAATATGTTTGTTTCAGCAGAGTAGCAAGGGAGGGCATTGCAGGAAGAGAGCAGAGTTCCCTCAAAGACACAGGAGGGGGTGGGGGACAAAGTGTGCTTTGCTACCTCTGGGTGTGTCCACCTCTGAACCCACTCCTTATCTAGCAAGGACTGTCTTAAGTAGATCTTTTTCTCTGCTGATACATCCCCGTGGATGCACCATAAACATTGACATTTCTCTAGAGCAGGATGTTTCTTCAAAAATATATAGTTTAGATGAATGCCAGGCCAGGCTGCATGAAATGTCATGGTGACTTTCCAAAGAGACCTGCCAGGAGCCAGCGTGAGTAAAAATAGCCACTTCTTGGTGCGGATGTGAAGAGAGTAAAGATCAGAGACAGAGAGTTTATTTGTTTTTAAAATAATTATTTCTAAGTGGTTCTGGGCCTGAAGAAGGCATCAGACCAGCAGGCAAGAAAACAGAAAGTCTGTGTCTGATGTCAGAGAGAGAAGGCAGAGGAAGGGAACAGATGGAAAGATGGAGGTGTGGGGGGGGGAGGATGGGGCTTCAGATTGCAGCCTCAGCCAAACACACCTTAAAGCTTGGAAAACCTCTCCAGGATTGTAAGCCTCAGTTTCCCCATCTGGAGTAGAGAGAAAGAGAGGGAAAACATAGTTAGGGAATGACATGCATGTGTCTATATCCAGAGATGAAAAAGAAGCACTCAGAGGCAAACGCAGAGAAATGGACAAAGATAAAAGAAGGACCCTGGACAGTTCCCGGTGGCCCTGGCTCTGCTCTTTGTAGCTGCTCACCCTGGTTGGTCCTGTTCCTTTACCACCAAGAGATATTATGAGAGGCATCCTGGGTGAGTACATAGAGCTGGGATCAGGGCAGAAGTATAATCCTGAAGCTGCTTAACTTCTCCAAGCCTGGGTTGCTGTCATCTGTGAATTGGGGAGGGTCCGCTCAGGCTTTCTGTGAGGGCTCAGCAAACAATGAAACCAAGTGCTCACCAGAGTATCTATAGGAACAATTCGAGCAAGGAGCTACCAACGCCAGGGGCCCCAACTTCCCTTGGCTCTCATGTTTGAGAAGGAAAATCTTGCCTCTCATTTAAGCCAATAACTGAGTTAAGTGGTTGGGTTCCCTGCAGTTTTGCCAAATGTGCAAACAAGGACGTTGTTTGGCAATTTTCAGTTTAGGTTGATGGCATGGTCGGATGTGTGCGGCCAGATCTTGGAAGGAAGGAAGCAGACATTCATTGAACATACGCCACTTGCCAGACCCTTATAAAAACCTTTACAGATGTTACCTAGGTGTTATTTCATGCAATTCTTAGAGCAACCCTTCCATTTTTTTTAACCACCAAGGGACCTAAACAGAGGTAAAGACATTTGCCTAAAGTCACATGGCTTAGTTCCCATTCTGATTCCAGACAGTCTAACAACACAACCCATTTTCTTTCCCCTGCACAAAAAAAAAAAGTTGTGTCTTTAAAACTGGATCTGATGATTTTAAAAAGTTGAACTTAACTGCATCTTATACTCAGCTTTCAACTTGCTTCTTTCTCTGTGTGTATTTATTGGTTGTTGGTCCCTTTTCCTTAACTGTAGTGAGTTGGTTTATCCTGTGAAAAACCTTGACTTAATCCCAAAGCCCAATCCTGACAGAAGATTCTCTCCTCTTCCCTTTGCCCCTGACTTCTTCATCTTTCTCCATCTGCAGGAATTCCACTCTGTTCTTCAAGGTTTAGCTCAAACGTTAGCTGTGCCACAGAGCTTTTCCATCATGGTTTAAGCTCCCACAGCACTTTGCACATACCACCCCCAGGATAAGTTGTCTACTTATTCTTTTATCTTGGATACCTAGCACAGCGTCAGGCACTTCTTAGATCCCCGGGAGCTATTATGAAAGGCAGGGAGGGAGAAAACGCTTCCATAACAATAAGATTTACAGCAATGATCATAATCACCATAACGTCCATAGCCACCTGAGTGAAACGCGTGACAGCCCAGGCTCTGTTCTAAGTGCTCACTGTATCATCTCACTTAATACTCACTTTAATTAAACCCAAGGTAAGTTATCCTCCCTATTTTGCATATTAATTCCTTATTCAAAGTCACACAGCTAATTAAAAGCTTTTTAGTCGCAGATTTAGAAGAAAAATCTAAAAGATTTAGAAGAAGAAGTCTTTCGGTAGACAATCTTACTAATAGAAGGTAATTAGAAAAAGTGTGAGCCCTAGAATTTTGGTGACGGAGCCTTCCAGGAACTACATCTCTGTGCTAATCAGAAAACTTCAGGAAAAAGAACCCAAGTCCGGAGTCTGACACCTTGACCCAAGGTACAGTCTCGCCTGGTATTAGTTTTAGGTGTTAGGTGTGTTCACTTGCTAAGGGTCCACTTCCTTCCACTGTGGGGTCAACCCCACCAAGCACAGTTCCCCAATTCCACCACAGAGGCCCTGACACATCTGCTGCTCCTCACCACTCCCGATTCTATTTTAAGAAGACATTTGCAACATTCTGCTCATTTCTTCATCGAATAAATGTGTCCTGGCCAGCTATGACATGTCAGGCACCATTGCGGGGCTTGGGGATATCGTGGTGAATTAAATGCACAAGGTCTGGGCTGTCACAGCACTTCCATTCTGTTACATGACTGAAGTTGTAACTTATATGACTATTATAACTGGTGAACAAGCACATGACCATGTGTCAAGAGGCTATGACACGAGGCAGTGTAATGGGAATGGCTGTGCTCACACCACATTGGGGCCGGCTGAGGAAGGGCCCCTCAGGTGCCATTTTGGCTCAGCTTGGGGTAATAAGGATCTAGCCTCAGGAAGACCTGGAGGAAGAGCATTCCTGAAAGAGGAAACAGAAAGATAAAGAGGCAGGATAAACAGGTGCTTCCAGGAAAGAAAGATGGTCAGCAAGTCACATGGATGATGGTGGAAGGGGATGGGCTCAGAGAGACTTGGGGACTGGTTATGGAGGGTCCAGAAGTTCTTGAAATGAGCACGGATGTGATCTAGAGGATGAAAAAAGGTGAAAATTAATTGGAGGAGCAGTTAATGGAAGACTGTCACCAGTTTAACTGAGCATTACAGTCGGGCTCCATTTACATAGATGTCTTCCACTAAAAATCATCTTTGCTGCCTCATAAGAAACAAGGAGGCTGCAGATGAAACGATAGTCTTCAAAATGTTTTCTGAATTCTTTTCTGAGAGATATAAAAATCAATCTTTTTGCAAAACAAAATGAGGAAGTTGCTAATTTTACGAGAGGGCTCTAAAATAAAGATGATTGCACTTCTCACAGGCTGCTGCTAGATTCGATTCGAGACTTTACCAGCTTCAAAAAACACAGTGAAAAGTGATCCTGAGCCTCTGTGGTTTATACAGACATGTGGACTTTCTGAACAGAAGATTTTGGCATTATACAGAGGAGTCCATCACAAGTTACCTAAGTTTAAAAAAAAAAAAAAAGAACTGCTTAGCTTAAGCAGAGTAGAGAGCTGAGCAGCTTTACCGCTATCCATGTACCACAGCACCCTAACAAACTGGTGAGTGATTTGGCTGCATTAACAGAGGTTGAGCCCGGAACCTGGAGGAGGTGATTTTTCCTTCTACTCTGCTTCAACCCCACTTGACTCATTGCCTGACATTCCATAAGTTGTTTACTTTTATGTCAAACTCAATTCAAAGTTTTAGGCTACAAACTAAATTTAAAGTTTTATACAAAAGTATTGCACTCTTACATTTTTAACAAATGGTTTCAGAATTCCCCCAAAACTTTTCTTTCAGGGGATTTTAAAGCAGATGAGAGCAACCTTCTTTCCGTGTTTTTTGAATACACACGTGAAAACTTTTCATAAGGGAAACACATAATTTTTGGCAATAAAGTCACATTAACAATGGCAGTATCTCCAAACATCCATTTTCCCGAGTGCTCTCACTGTGCCGCGCCTTTCTTCTGAGATGCAATTGCTCTCTCTTGGGTTGTTAAAATGTCAGCTCTACCTCAAAGGGACAGATTAAGTGTGCATTATTTTTTTTTTCAGCAAATATCTGCTAGGTAGCATCGTCCTGATAGCTACTTGTCATCACAGAAAAGATCATCCAATTTGGAAGGCTTGTCTTTTCTTAAAAGAATAATATGTAGCTCCCCTTTAAGTGTGTCACCTGTTTTAAGTACTTGCTGTGACACGATGAGAGAAACGGGGCTCCAAGAGATGTTGTGGTCACCTCCCTTCTCAGCACAAAGCACCCTGATACTCTCGAGCTCTTGTTTTTATAAATGTAAACACGTCGATGGCACCTGTGGCCTTTTGTTCCCTGCCCTGTTCCATTTCTCAGTGCAATCACTCGCCTATGAATGATGTGGTGAATTTGTGCTCCCTCGCCAACCTTACCCTTGAATCCTTTTTTTTATCCTAATCAAAGCAGCCACTGCATCAGAAGTTAGACTTCCACCTTTTTTCCTCGTCGATTTTTTTTTTTTTGAAGAAGTCATTTATTTTTGAAAACATAACTTTTCTAGTACATTGTGCTTAGGAGCTTTAAAAAGTAGTTCCTCATGTATTGAAATTGAATAGTATTAAAATTAGTATTGAGTATAAATCAAAGGATCATGGAAATTATGATTAAGGCCCAATCACCATTAGTAGTGAAGTTGTTTTTGAAGCTGTGTTTTTAAAAAGCCAATATATTTATAGACCAGTTCGACTCATCTGTACTTTCATCGAAGTTGCTGTACACAGCAAACCTTCTGCCCCGCGTATGTTACTCTAGTAATTTTTTCTTCTGATCTCCAGTGCTGTTTTCCTTGCATTATTGTCTGTCATACATTATTTCAGCTCCACAGTGTAATGAGATCAGAAGAGGAGGAGGAGGGTGCAAGGAAAAATTCACACTGGAGATGTTTTGGGCCTGGGGTTTGAAGGACGACTAGGGGGTTCCAAAACAGAGAAGGAAAGGAGCATGTCTGTAGAGTGGGAACAACGTGGGTGGAAGGCAGGCTTATGAGAGAACCCAGTGTGCTTGAAGAACTGTAAGTAGCTCAGCGAGATGGGGCTTATTAGTAAAATGTCTGGGTGTTGGTGAGAGTGAGCTCAGAAAATAGGAAAAGGTAAATCTGGAGAGAGGGTAGCCGGGGCCAGATCGCGAGAGGGCAATTATGCCATGCTATGGAGTTCCGAGTTGATTACACAGTCAATGGGAGCCATGGATCATCAGGAAACCCAGGCTCATAATGTCCGCAGCTTAAGTGGAGTATTCAGGGACATGGGGGAGGAGGAGAAAGAATGCAAATGTTATCTAGAGCTGACCCCGTAATGGCAACACAAAAAAAAAAAAAGAGAGAGACAGAGAGAAAGAAGAAAAAGAAACATCTTAAATATATGTATGTATTTATTTTTATTTTATTTTATGCAGAGTCTCACTTTGTCACTCTTGGTAAAGTGCCGTGGTGTCATAGCTCATAACAACCTTAAACTTTTGGCCTCAAGCAATCCTCTTGCCTCAGCCTCTCAAGTAGCTGGAACTACAGGCCATCTGCCACAACAGCCGGCTATTTTTAGAGTGTCTCGCTCTTGCTCAGGCTGGTCTTGAAATCCTGAGCTCAGCAATCCACCTGCCTCGGCCTCCCGGAGTGCTGGGATGGCAGGCCTGAGCAGCAGCTCTTAGCATCAGCCGCCAACCCTGTTCTCCACGTCCTTCTCTTGGCTACGGCTGGTGCCTCACTCTCTCCCCTAAATCCTTTCTCTTTTTTTTTTTTTTTTTTTTTTTTTTTTTTTCCTAAATCCTTTCTCACTTGGAAAAAAGAAGCAAAAGGCCTGAGCCCTTGGACCCAGAGAAGATGAAGCTGAGATGAGAAACAGGGCTGACCTCAATGTCTCACAGTGTAGCCTCCCTTGCCGAAGCCAGTGCAGCTGCAGTCCCTGCTGACAGCTGGTGGTAACAGAGATTCTGTAGGGCCAAGACCTGATAATGCATTTTGTCACTTTGAAGAGCGCCTCCAATTACATGTTCTGGTCAAAGGCCATGGTTTAAAATGTGCTGCAGTGTACACTACTAATCTCTTTCGTAAACTCAGGTAGTACAGGCCGACGAGATGTCAGAGCTGGAAAGATGTCAGAGCGTGGTCTGTGGCTCTTTGCCTGCTTTGCTCCCTGGAATCCTGCATGGAGGAGAGTGGGGCGGTGCCTTAGCCAAGTTATGTCTCCCAACAGCGGCCACATTCTAGGACTAGTAAATACCAGGGAAAAGTGTTTACAGCTTGGTGTCATTGTTTTCATTTAATTTAATTTTGTTTTACTTTATTTTATTTACTTTTTTTTTTTGAGAGAGAGAGAATCTAGCTCTGTTGCCCTGGGTTGAGTACCATGGAGTCATCTCACAGCTCACAGCAACCTCAAACTCCTGAGCTCAAGTGATCCTCCTGCCTCAACTTCCCAATTAACTGGGACTACAGGCGCCTGCCACAATGCCCAGTTAATTTTTCTGTTTTTAGTAGAGATGGTATCGCTCTCTTGCTCAGGCCAGTCTGGGACTTCTGAGCTCAAGCAATCTGCAGCCAGCCTCAGCCTCCCAGAGTGCTAATAGGCGTGAGCCACCACTCCCAGCCCATTGTTTTTATTTTAAAGGCATTCTCCATAATCCCTGAAAATCTGGAAGATGAAAGGTCACATGGTTCTTTCTGTTGATTTTCAGAAGTAGGAATTGCATTTTTACTAGTCAGTCAAATATACCTTCTTGTCTACCATGCATTTCTCATGCCCAGGGCTCTTAGGAACTCAGCAAAATTAGGGGTGTTCATATTCTGCATAATATTGGAGCCAAGACGTTAGCTTTTCAGTGGTGAGAGCCCCTTGAGTTAAGCTCAGAATCTTCCATTTTCAATGCTCTATCATATCCATAGACTCGTTTTAACTTTGACTCAATGTTCACGGTTTGCTTTTTTTCTCCTGAAATTATCTTCCCTCTTGAAAAGTTAAATGAATCATCTTTTGGGGGTGTGGCATGGGGAGTTTAACAGATTTTTTTAAAGTGATAACACTAGATTTTGAGGAAAGAGCAGGGAAATAATAAACTCTCCTATACTGCTGGTACAGATAGAAAAATTTGACAATGTTCATCAAAAGCTTTGAAACTAGCCATATTTTTAGATGTATCATTCTCATAGCTAGAAATAGTCACAAAGTTTTATATATAAGATTGACTATTCCAGTATTATTTATGATGGGAAAAGTTGAAAAAAATAGCCAATGTTCAGTAGAGCGGGATTTAGATAAAGGATAGTACAGCCATACAAGGGAAAGAAAACTTTAATAATAATAAAATAAGTCTCATGTCTGTAATCCTAGCTCTCTGGGAAGCCAAGGCAAGAGGATTGCTTGAACTCAGAAGTTCAAAACCAACTTGAGCAAGAGCGAGACTCCATCTCTACTAGAAAAAATATTAGCCAGACATTGTGGTGGGTACCTGTAGTCCCAGCTACTTGGGAGGCTGGGGGCAGGAGGATCACTTGAGCCCAGGAGTTTGAGGTTATTGTGAGGTAGGCTGATGCCACTGCACTCTAACCTAGGCAACAGAGTGAGGCAATAGAATAGAATGAAATAAAATAAAATAAAATGTAGTTCTTTCTATTCGCCCACTTACCTTGTAAATAATGCATGTGATACACAACAACCTTATGAGGTTGGTGCTAGTATTATGCCCATTTTACAGATGACAACATTGAGGTCCTTAAACTAAAAATGACCTGCCCATAGTTCCACTGTTAGTAAGCGGCAGAGTTGACAGATAAACCCAGGCTGTCTGGTTCAAGAAACCTTACTATTAGCCACTGTGCTGCACTTCCTCTGGAAGAATGTCTATGTATTTTGGAAAACGTGTTTGTGTGTGTGGGTGCATATATATGAAAGGACTGGACCTCTGTACCAACATGAACCTTGGAAGGTAGGACTACAAGCAATCCCTGCCTTCTTCTTTATGCTTTTCTGTGTTTTTCAAGTTCATGTCAAGGGCATTATCATAATTACAAAGTAAGTTAGTGCATGAATTTATTTAAAGAAATTAATCTAAGATGGGAGGTCACCTAGCCCTTTATCCAAGGTAGAAACTCATTTGTGTACCAGCCCCAACATGCAATTTGAACTGCTCTGTTGAAAGGAACTCATGGATCTAGCCTTGCCTAGTTGACTTGGTCTGAGGAAGGAAAGCAAAGTAAATCTGGAATAGCCCAACTCACAGGACAGGGAACCAGTTCAGGGATTGGGGCAGAGGTTTAGGCATGCCGAGAACATCAGTGGGTAGCTTGATGAAGTACCGCTCCAACCAAAGGTGACAAAGCCCCCACAATACAGCATCGTTTTCTGTCTCATTTATTTCACAGCTTGTTAGCGAAATAGCTCATTCAAGAAACAAGTTTCGAGTGGATAATAATGAGGACAGCCGCCCTTAAAGGACACACCAGGATGAGAATAATGTGCCATTTTTCAAGTAAGAAACTCAAAAGATTGAAACCCAGTGGGGCTGAGGACGTTCAGCACACGCCTAGGCTGCCTGTAGAAATTCAAAATGATTCAACTCTGGGGAGGACGATTTGGCAAAATTTATCAAATGCATTTCATTTAACCTAACAATCACATGGCTAGGAACTTATCCAGTAAATGCGAGCACAGGAATATTCATCATAGTCATTACAGCGTTGTTCATGGTCAAAAAAATAAATGAAAGAAACGATATTAGAAGCAAAGCATCCCTTGATAGGAGGCATATTAAATAAACTATGGTACCACCATACCGTGCGATACTTGGAAGACATTAAGTCACACGAGAGGCACCTGCAGGTGCTCGTATGGGAAGATCTGGATACTGTCTTAGTAAGTGATGGAAAGCAAAATACAGAACAGAATCTGAAATAAAGAAGACTGTACATATAGACACAAATACGAGAGTATATACGTGTTTTTCCCAAAAGAAAATACAAGGAAATGTTCACACACGATTGGAGCAGGGGCACTGAAGTAGAGAAGAGAGACGATCTTGGTTTTGTTTTGCATTTATTTTGTTTGAATGCCCTACTACATATTACTGTTATTTTAAAAATAAAAGTAGAGGTTACATGGGAAATTGCAGTCCACCTATTTTGATGGTTTTCTATCTCTCTAGACTAAAACAACACACATACCCCCCAGTAACTGCAATTTGTATTTTGAAAAATAACAGAGACTGCTCCCCCGTGGCTCTCTGAGGACCGCTCTCCCTCCTCAGAGCCAAGCATGGATCTGTCTGTACTAGCTCCTCCTGGGCGCTGCCTGTGTTGTCTGCCCAGTTGGTCCCATTAACTCTCTTGGCCTGTGAGCCAATGAATGAGCCCAAATAAGGAACAGAACAGATGATGGGCTTACCCAGGAAGCCAGTGCAGCAGCCGTGTATTCATCAGGATATGCTGGTAATTATGCTGTAACAGCAAACAAATCCTGAGTCTCAGTCTGAAGTTGGCTTCTTGCTCATGACACAATCTGATATGGCGTGCTGCTCTCTTTCGCATGGTGACTCAGGGATTGAGGCTACAGCAGCTGTGGGTCTGGCCCCTTGTGGCTTCAAGGTTGTCCTGGCATTATCTCAGTAGGTACAGGGGAAGGCATGATGAATACTTGGCCACATCAGCCTGCAAGTGACACATATTACTTCTGTGCACATTCTAAGAGTAGTATTTGACCAAGCTGACTACAGGGAGGCTTGGAACTGTAGAGGAACACAGGGTTATTGGTGACCACTGAACACTGATGCTCTCTGCTCCAAACAGGAAGCCCAGAGCAGGCACCTCTCTGTGTGGCAAGAAACAAGTCCTTGCTCTGAACTACCGTCCACGGTGCATGGCCAGGGTCCTCAGAATGTTCTCTCATCATTCCCTCAGCTTTCCAAGGCTGTGAAGAAGATTGATTCATTGTTCTGAGTTACTCAGTTCCTACTTGTAATACAATTACACATACAAGCCTTCTGGGATGGTCAAGTTTATGTGTCAACCCAACTGGGCCATGGAAGGACCCAGTTAAACGTTACTGTTCAAACACTATTCTGAGGGTGCCTGTGAGGGTGAATGCTGGATCAGATGGATCAGCAGACTGGGCGGAGCAGACTGCCCTCTCCAGGGTGGCTGAGCCTCATTCCATCTGCTGAATGCTTGAATAGAATATAAAACTGCCTGTCTACAAGCTGGGATGTCTGTCTTCTCCTGCCTTCACGTTTGGGCTGAGACTCGAACTTGCACTATCAGCTCCCCTCGTTCTCAGGCCCCTGTTCTTGCACTATCAGCTCCCCTCATTCTCAGACTTTAGCTGTTTCAGGTCCTCAGTTTCCTGACTGCACATCTTAGAGTTTTCAGCCTCCATAATGACATAAGCGTGTTCCTTACTGGAAATATGTGTGTGTGTGTGCGTGTGTACATGCACACATATGTACAGTAAGGGCTCACTTCATGCTACCAATAGGTTCTTAGAAACTTCAAGCAAAATGACATATAACAAAACCAATTTGACCATAAGCCAATTTATATAAATAAGAGTTAAGTTCCTATGATATATTCCTCATCTCAAACATATCACCAAACTTCTGAATAACCCCCCAACACTTCTAATATCCAACATTGAGATAAATGTGAGCTATAAACACATTTAAGAGAGAGCAGGAAAAACAAGTAAGATAATGATTTACGCATTTATTCCAGTTCAAAGTTGCAGGTGGCCAGAGCCTGTCCTGACAGTTCAGGGAGAAAAGTGGGAACTGACCGTGGAAAGGACACTATTCCAGCACAGGGGACACGCCCCCCCTCCACACACACACTCAGACTGGGGCAATTCAGACATGCCAGTTCACCTAAGGTGCACATCTCTGGGACGTGGGAGGAAACTGGAGTCCCTGGAGAAAGCACACACAGATTTAAGAAGAAGGTGTACACTCCATGCTGGGGGCCTGGACGGAATTCCTTTTTTCCCCCTCATCAATGTGTTAGTGAAAGTGACATTGAATGAAATGATGGTTTTTGAGGGCCTGCTGTGTGTGTCTGTGTGTGTGTGTTTTTCTGCCTTTCCAGAGAACGCACACTAATGCACACTTGGTGACTTTACACTACTTCCCACTGGAGCAGCCACAGAAGATTTCTTCACCTGCTGATGGGCCTTGGCCATGTGACTATCTCAGGGAGTGTTAATGGACACCATGGAGCAGAGGTGCCACTGACGTTTTCCATCTCTGAGATGATGCTCCAGATGGCCACTGCCCCGTCAGACTGGGCTCCAGAATAAGGACGCGCAGAGCGAAGTTGACTCTGACTTGGCCTGGACTCCAGCTTGACGCAGCCTCACAAAGCTCAGATCAGCCAAGCCTCAGTCAACCTACAGACCAGTGAGCATTAAAATAATTGCTATTGTAAGCCACAGAGATTCTATGGGTTTTGCTATCAGCAAGAAAAGATGAATCTGGAGCCCCAACACAGCTTATTTCAAAGGAAGTTAGGAACACGCGCATCTGAGGCCTGGGGTTGGGGAAGGTCATCTTAGGGATGGACAAGGCAGAGCCCAGAGGTGGAGGGGATTGTGTTTGAGGTCACAGAGCACAGATCAGAGACCATGTCTCCAGAGCCCAAGCCAGCACTTTTTCATAGCCGGATGTTCATCAGCCACACACCAGGAAGGGCTCTAAGGCCTAGAGAGGCTGGTCTGACTTGGGCAGGAGAGAGGGAGAGGCCAGAGAGCAGGCAGGGGCTGGTGGGTTGCTCAGGACAAAAGCAGAGGCTCCCGGCAGGGGGCGCAGAGCTCCAGCACTTTCTCTCACCTCCGGGATGAGCTGAAGTCTGGGCATTGAGCAATTTGTGGGTCCCTGCTCAGTTACCACAGCGATTCCCAGAAATCATTCCGATGGCAAACCAGATTCCTGAAAGCCTAGTGAAACTTACTGATTCCCGGGCACAGTTAGTACAATAGACCTACCAATGATTCTATACCCAATGTTGTATTATTATATCCAAAAGAGAGAAAAAGTTAAAAAAGAAGAAAAGAACTTTAGGCTACCAGGGAAAGGAGCCCAGGGGAAAAGGCATCTGCTTCTTTTCTGAGCCAGGGCCTGCCTCCAGGTGTGTGTGCTGTCCAGGGTCCCAGGGAAAAGATTGGGCAGCAGCGTGAGCAGCGTGTGTCAGGCGAGGCCATCAGCCATCCAGGGAGCCGCACCGGGGGAGGAGGAGCGGGCAGCTGGGGGCTCTGCTGTGCTCTATCCCTCTGCCTCTTCTTTTCACCCTCAGCCTCTCTCCCGCCTCTCTTCTCCTCCTTGCTCTTCCTTCTCTCCTCTCCCTCCTACATTTCACCATCGCTTCCCCTCCCTTTCCTCTCGCCCTCTCCTTCCTTCTTCATGAACCCCACAGACCAGGGGCAAACTTCTCTAGGGGTGCAGGGCTGAGCAGACTGCAGTCCCTGCTTCATAGAGCGCATACTGCTCGGGTGACAACCAAACACACAATGAATGTGTAATTCTGAGCTACGGCAAATCACTGCAAAGCAAGAGTGATGTGAGGGGAAGGCATTTCAGGGGCAGTCCAGTTTAGGCAGGGACCACAGGAAGGCTTCTTTCTCTTGGGCAGGGGCAGTATGCGACCTAATGCTTGAGGGATGAGTAGCCAAGGAGCAAATAAGTGGGACCGAGGTGAAGGAAGGAACATCCTTGGGGTGCTCAGGGAACTGGAGGGAGGCCTGAGTGACTGTGGCTCAGAGGAACTGGAGGGAGGCCCAAGTGACTGTGGCTCAGAGGACAAGGGTGGGGGGCAAGGCCACACGGAGATCTGAGCAGCAGGAACCGGACTATCCAAGCTCACTGGGAAGCCTGGGATGTCTCTTGAGCAGAGGCTCGACATGATTCAATTTTGCTTTGTACAAAGATAAATTTGGCAGCACAAAGAAAACTGGATTGGAGGGAATCAAATGCACGTGGTTTTAAAAATCTGGGGTAGTGGTCCAGGTGGAAAACAATGGTGTTTAGACCATCACTGTGCGGAGAGACAGAAGTAGGTAGAGTCTGGGTGTACCTGTGGCTGGAAGGTATTTGTGAAGAGTGTGCCCAGGTCCCTCCC
Source organism: Nycticebus coucang (assembly GCF_027406575.1). Lineage (NCBI taxonomy): Eukaryota > Metazoa > Chordata > Mammalia > Primates > Lorisidae > Nycticebus > Nycticebus coucang. Next base: position 36,368,872 of record NC_069797.1, on the reverse strand, counting down.
CATTTGGACAGCACAAATCTGAGACACCTGTGGCTTTAGCAGAATTGCCAGGTGGAGGTAGAGAATGCTGACATCATATCCTCAGTCTGTGGGTTAAAGAGCCAGGATCCAGGTATACCCTAGAAAGACTCTGGAAGAAATAAAACCAGGCTGAACCCAGGGGCGGGGGTGGTACCGGGAGAAGATCCACAGTGGAGTAAGGAAGCTCAGCACACGGGGGTGGGGGGGGTCTCTGTGCCTTGCCAAGTGCCCATTTCACTCAGAGAGTCGAGGGGGACACAGAAGTTCTCCCCTCCTCCTGACATGTCTGGGACCACAGAGCAAAGGAGGTCAGTGTGGGTTCCCAGGTGAGTTCTGAGAAAGTAAACAGGGCCCCCGAGTTCCTGGCACCCTACCAGCCCGGTGCTGGGTCCCAGGGACTCCCAGCACCAGGAGGAGGAAGGCAATTCCAGCCCCCAAGCAGGCTCAGGGAAATCAAGTGGCTGGACCAAGTTTATCCAGTGAAAATCCATAGACGTACATTTGTGGACTCCTATGACCTACAGCTGGAAGACGTCAAAAGGACATAAGTCTCTTCCAGCAGCCTGGAGACTTGTATTTGAAGCTGAGGACTTAGGGCATGGGGAGGGAGCAGCAGCGTGGAAGAAGGCGACTTGGCCTCAAAGCCAGCCCTACCCCCTGCTGGGGAGGTCTGAACTCTGAACCTCATGTCCTCTGAAGAAGGGCAGTAGTGTCAGCCTGGCCCTTCTCATGGGGATGGTGGAGAATTAAAAGAAATAAACCTGGGAAATCCGTGTAATGCTGTGCTCGTGGAGGTGTACTGTTTAGAGGGACACAAGCTGCCACCACACTGAGCCAGCTAGTTCCATCTTTTGAGAGTTCTAGCAGCTTCTTTCTCTTGACCCAATGTTCTTTCCTGTGACTACCACCTGTGGGTTCTGCTTCTGCCCATTAGGCTGCCCAAACCACGTCCATCCCTCTTGCCCTGACAGGCAGCAGGTGGAATCCTTCAGGTCGGAAGCACAGTTAGGGACCTGCAGAGATTCCTGTGTTCAGGTTAAACCAGTTCAGTTCCCCCAGCAATTTCTCATAGGGCTTTGCATTTGAGTTTCTCATTTCCATGTCCCCCAACCTATCCCCCTAGGGATACTTCTGTTTGCAGATGTTCTAAAAATGTGGCGCCCTGGTGGGTCGCAGGCTCCTTCGTTCTTGACCATGGTTTTGTTCCAGTTTCTGTAGGGAGTGGTCTGAAGCTCCTCTGTGGGGCCAGGACTGCTCTCCCTATGAATGAGTTACCCATGACATGAGATGATGGAGAGTCATAGAGAGGGAACAATAACAGACAGATGTCTTCATTATTTCCCCCATCTGAGAGAGGCAGGCATCATTCTCGTTGTTGTCATCCCCAAACAGAAAATGAGAAAGAAAAATATAACCACAGCCCATTTCCCAAGGGAAAGAGCCAGCGACTTCCCTGAGATCGTCTCTGAGTCCTCTAGGGAGCCCTGGCTTCAGCAGCAGAGGGTGTAAGGAGAAGAGTCCCTGGTCTTGAAATCAGCGCAGGGAGTGTGGGAGGGGTGGCTGGGGTTGGGTTTGGAGTGAGCCCAAAGCAAGGCCTAGTAGGTGGTCCCTTATGTGCATTTCAGCCCTCCCCCATACTCCCAGGGTGGATATTTCTTCCTGCTTTATTCACTCTGACATCCCCCCAGGGGATTGCAAGGCAAACTCCCCTGTGTGCCCTGGGTCTTGTTTTCCACTTGTTTCTTGGCCCTTGTGTGTTGGGGACCAGCCCCAAACTATATCGTGAGTTCTCTCTCAGTGACCGGAGGTCCAATGCTAGAACATTCTCAGGCTGTTCCATGCCGTCACTTCTGTGATCCTAATTAATGCTCCTCTTGGTCAGGAGCCCCTCGATTTTCTGAAAGATGCTTAGCTACTGAGCCAACTGATGCTAGGGACTCGGGGGACCCTCAGCACCTGCTCCCCAAACCTCTCACACGGCACACACTTGCTGCACTGCGCCACCCACACTGGTGCAAAGGAACAGGGCAGAGACGCTCAGGAGCCCAGGGAGCACCCCAATCACAGGTTGGACTTGGGTGCCCGTGTGATCTAGGCACGGGGGTCCTCAGAACCTTCAGCCCCCGTTAGTGGCATCTTGTCTCCCCTGAGAACATATCCTCCCCTCTCTCAACACGTGCTCCAGGATCCGTCAGTTTCAGTGTGGCAAACCCTACCATCTGTTCATTCATTCACCAATTAGTAAATATGTTCTAAGTGCCCAACGTGCACCAGGCACTGTGCTCTATACCGAGGACAGATGGGAGGACTGAGGCACTGCCCTGAACTCGAAGGCTTCACAGTCCAGTGTGAGAAGCAGCGGCAGACCACATTCATACTGTAAAAAGCAGGAAAATAGAAGCAGTCCCAGGTGGTGGTGGGGGGCCATCTTTAGGGACGTAGCCTTGAACTCCAGTGGCAGAGTAGGGTCTCACATGATCTGTTGTGGGGCCTGCCTGTCTCTGTACCACAGCACCCAGCCTTGAGCCCACATCCGGAAGGGTCCAGATAAAGGCGGGCAGAGCAATTCGGATGCTCTCTGAACCCCCAGCTCTAAGCCTTTCTAATTTTAAGAGAAGGATGGTGCCAGCTCGCCAGATGTGAGAGCTGGGTCCTAAAAAGTGTTCCATAGAAGTAAAATAAATTGGAAACTGCCGTTCCCATCGTCCTCCTGGCATCTTGAGAACTGTCTTTTATTCTCCTTTCTGTTGGCCAAATCAGCTCCTGCTTCCAATCTGGCCCCTGGGTCCGCTGCCTGCTATCACACACTCCTGCCCTGGATCAGCTCATTGGTGGGGGCCGAGAAGACTAATAACAGCACCTGACAGCCTGTCATGGTCTTCCCTAAATGTTCCTTCCTGCACAAAAAGTGTAATAAAAATATGGATTAAAGCAGAGACGGGGAGGGGGAGATCAATAGCAGCCTCGAGGCTGGGTTGCGGTAATCCCGTCTGTGTCTGCACCGCTGCCCTTCACCCCCGGGAAAGGAAGAGAGGCCAGGCTGGTGCGTTCAGGGGTCTGCAGAGCTGCAGTGGGGAGAGGAGAGGTGCATCTGGAAAGAGACATTGGGCCTAAGACAGAGCGCTGGGGGTAAGCTGTGTGGGCCAGGGTGGGGCCTGAGCCAGGATATGTTGTGCCCTAGGTTTGGGGGGAGGGCACCAGAATCTCCTCGGTCAGTGTCACTGATTGCCTAGTCTGTGTCACTGCTTTGGTGTTATATGTAAATCAAAAGTTCTCCCTGCAGAGCAATATCATACATTGCTGTCCATCCCTGAATTGTTACACTTAGTTAAAAAAAAGAACAGATTGGTTTCCAGAACATGGACTACCAGCTTAGCAGCAGGGAGCCTGAGAATTGCAGAGGACTTCCTCTTCTATTCATTAAAGTGGTCCCCAACGTGCCTCTAACCCAGCTCGTTTTGCTGCCTATCTGTCCATTTGGTGCCTGAATGCCTTGAAAACAATAAAAATGGCTGCTTTAAAAATTATCTGTAATTCAGGCTTCTTATAATTCAGACCAGGGATCTTCTCCCCTACCCTTTTTTTGCATATTGCCAAGAGTTTCTAAGTGGACTCTGTGCAGGGGCCACTCAAGGAAAAGGGAATCATTCTGAGGGACGAGACCTCTCTGCTGGGCCCCACCCTGTCGCAGAGACCAGCTTCTGCACGTGCAGTCTGCAGCCAGGGCTCTGGCTGCGCTGGCAGACACAGAAAGTACCAGTTGCCCAAAGTGAGATGATAAATATGGATTAGACCTGTGCTAGCTGCAGGATCAATTATGAGAACACACGGCTAAATCAGCCTCCAACTGTCAGTGTCAGGGTTTCTGCTACAACTTTTGAGCCCACCTGGGTTCCTCAGGGTGCAGGAGTGTGTGTGTGTGAGTGTGTGTGTGTGTAGGGCAATAATGGGAGTAAAATGGACACTGACCAGGAGACATGACAGGAGGGTTATAGGCCAGGCTCTGCCTCCAATTGGTTTTATGACCTAGTAAAAATCATGATTCCCTTCCCCACACCCCAGCATCATTATCCCATCCGCAGAATGAACAGGATTTGTGAGGGAACGTGTTTGCACTGGAGGCGCAGCTCTGAAAAGCCTTGCTGTAATGGTCTGGATGGAGCCTGGTATTTTGCTAAAGGTCCCAGCTGGTCTGCTGTGGCCTCGGCAGCCTGCCCTGTGTCCCCCCTCCTGGATCCCCCAGCCACTCCAGGGCTGGAAATGCTCCCCCACCTGGTTCTCCGAGCACCCCAATTTGCTCTGCTTCTCAAGCAGGGTGCCCTGTCTGTTTGGCCCGAGGGTTCCCAGACTCTGCTGTGATGTTATTTGTGTCGCACTCCTGTGTTCCCACCTGCTCGTCAGGTTGCTGTTTTGCTCATTAACCTGAGTTCTGGTCTAGGTTGAAAGAGAACGTTAAGATAGACTCCAACAGAAAACCTCATGAGCACCAGAGACGGCGCAAAGCTGGCAGGGCAGCCAAGCTGCTAGATGAGGGTCCCATCATCTAGGCTGAAGCAGACCTGTCACTCCCTGCCCCAGATCCACCCCGCCCTCCTTCTCTCCTTTCTCCTTCCCACAGAGCCAAGAAGCCTCTCTAGAAAGGAACTTCATGACCAAAGGTTGTAGAGTCAAACTAATCTGGATTCTGTTCCTGGTTTCATCACTGGGTAACCTTGGCCCCCATAGGGCCCTCTTTTTATCTGGCTGTGGCCCCTGTCCACCTTCAGGTGCTGCGTCCTGCCTGCAGGGCCAGGCTCTGTTCCAGCCTATAGCAGAGGCCCTTCATCAAATCGGTTTCCTTCTCCTTGTGGCCACACAGCTAGACTACATCTTCCAGCCCACCTTGTAATTAGGCAGGGCCAAATGACAGTTCTGGCCAATGGGACATGGGCAGAGTAAGGTATCCCATGTCCAGATTTGGCCAGAAAAACCTCCTGGGTGACTCTCTACTCTTTCTCACAGTCTGTCTGCTGGATGTCAAGGTCCAGGGCAAGCTTGGAAGCCACTGATTCCAGCAGCCTCTGTATCATCAGCCTGGGCCCTTGAGCCTCTCCTCCATCCTTTCTACCTTGAGTAATGCCAACTGGACTTCTTGTACTGTGATGAATAAACTTCTATTGGGTTAAATCACTGAAATGCAGGAATTCATCTTTAATGATACCACTTTAATACATAGCCCATTCAGACACGTCAGTCCTTTATCCCTGCGGAAAGCTCTAGAAGGCAGTTCTGACTTCTCCTTATTGAACTCAAGCCCTTCAGTTAACCAGGACTCACATCTGGGTTAAACATCTCCTCACTCTTCTAGGTGTTTCTTTCTCTCTCTCCATTTCTTTCTCTGTCTGCTCTTCTGAGTGCTGGGATGGGTCGGCCAAGTGCCATGAGGAGGACAGGACCCTGCCTGGCCATGCTCCAGAGAGGTCCCTTCCCCAGAGCTGCAGCTAGCTGGACCCTGTCCTGGCTCCCCTGTACTAAATGGAGCCTTCGTGTTGAGATCACGCTCCTTCCAAACACTGAGGAAGCAGGCACCCCTGTCCTGGAGTCACAGTCAGGCTGTCCCTTCCTCAGATGGCTCCTTCATGGGAAGACCCGTAGAAGCAATCTGACGCCCCCCACCACCTGTCCCACTGCCCTGCGGCTACCTTGCTTAACCCAGGTGCACACTGCCTGGGTCTGTGAGGATGTGTGGCGCTCCTGTTGCCATGACAACCACTCACAAGGACTGATGACACAATGACTTCACTTCTGCTGGGAGGGAGAAAAAGCATGGCCCATGGAGGAAGATGGGGCTTCTGGAGGTGTTGGGAAACACAGAGCTGGGAGGACTGGTGTGGGATTTTGAAAATGGTGTTCACGTTCTGCCCTTCAGGTCACTCTGCAAAACTGAGAAATATTTTGGGCAAGGATCGGGGCCGCCTCACCCCAGCCCCCTATGAAGATGCCAGGGCAGGCTCTGGAGGAGCAAACACTGAGGAGAAAGTTGTTGTTTCGAGAGTACAATGCGGGAAAGAGGTGAACTTCATTCAACAGGTGTTTCCTGAGCTCTGGGGTGGCCTTGCTGCCAGGGCTTTACCAGTTAGTCAAATGGATCCTACACCCTGGCAGAGGGGCCAGCCATGCAAAGGCCCAGAGGCAGGAGAGGCCCAGGGGGAAGAGGTGCGATCAGATCAGAGAGGTCTTCAGGTGGGCCATGCAGCTCATGGAGGGCCTTGTCCTCTCACGAGTGGAGGGTCTGTCTTAGTCCCTTCTGTGCTGCTATTACAGAACACCACAGAGTGGATGACTGTAAGAAACAAAGTTATTTTGCTTGCTGTTCTGGAGGCTGGGAAGTTTCAGAGCAAGGGGGATGCAGCTGGTGAGGGCTTTTTTGCTCTCTCATAACACGGTGGAAGGGATCACATGGGGAGGGGAGAGCAAGAGAAGATGGCTGAACTCATCCTTTTTTGCGGGGGAACCTACTCCCACAATAACAGCATTAATTCATTCCTAAAGGCACGGCCCTTATGAACTCTTAAAGGTCCCACCTCTCCACACTGTTTCATTGGGGATTAAGTTTCCAATGCATGAATGTGGGGGACGCATAAACCATAGCAGGACCTTTGAGGATTACCTGAGCATGGAGATAGGATCTTCCTTATCCATGAAAGGGACCCCTCTGGCCATGGTGCAGAGAGAGATGACAGGGCAGCAATTGGCAGGCAGAGAGATGCAGATGGCCACAGGAGAGGAGATGGGGCTGGCCCAGAGCGGCGGCCTTGTCGGTGATGAGAGCTGGTGAGACCCTGAACGTGTTTTAAAGGAGGCACTCGTTAGGAGAGAAAGAGCAGAGACAAGGGCTGCAGGAGGGTTTTTGGCCAGAGTGACTGAAGAAAGGAGCAGAATGAAGACAGGAGTGGGGAGTCTGAGCCGTCCTTTCTGGAAGTGTGAGGAAGCTCATCAAGCCCCGGAGGAGGAGCAAGTGAGCGAGGGGCCAGCACCTTCCCCAACTGGAGCACGGGCCAGGCTCCTTCACCAGGCGCCACACCTCCTCCGCACAGACCCACTTCCGCCCTTCACCTGCCCTGTTTGTGATGCAGGGAGGGGAAAGCCCTGGGTGTGGAGCCACCCTGGCCTCTGTTCACCCCTGTCCCACACATCCCACCAAGCCGCCTTGGCCCAATATTTTTCACTTTCCCAGCCTGTTCCCTCACCCATGTGCCACTCTGCACCTGCCAGCTGTTGTCCAGCCACATGGACATTGAAGGGCTACAGCTCTAGCCCCTGACCTGGTGACCTACAGCACCTTGGCACCCCAGGCGACCTTCTGTTATTCTGGGGAATCTTCAGATTAAGGCAGCCTCACCCATACCCTGAGATAGGCCAGCCCTCTTTGTCTGCTCTAGCTGCCTCCTCATTTCCCCTTCCTAGATGGCTCGGACTGTCCAGCCCTCAGTGGGGGGATCAGGGGAGGGCTGGGGGGTCTGAAAAATATCCCTTCCCTCCACCCCTTTTCACCTTTTGCTCCCAGGCCCCCAAAGCAGACCTGGCCTCTGCAAGCCTAGTTTATTCCAATTCTGGACCTAGCACCATGTGCACTGGGGTTTCACTCACATTTTCCATTCTTTTTTATGTGCGCGATCTTATGAACCCTCTCCTGCGAGGTAAAAAGGCAGATATCCAGGCTTCCATTTACAGACAGGAATGCTGTCCCAGGCTTCAATATCTTCCTCTCTAAAACAAGAAATGTAACCTAGATGATTCTACTGTTCCTTAGGCTCTGACTTTCTACCACTCCTAAGGTACATACACAATACAACAGATACCCCCATCCACACATATGCACACACGCAGTGGAGCAGAGGAGCATATGTGTACACACGACAGCTTTGTTGAGTGTGTGATGGGCACACACATTCACACAGTCCAAGGGGTACCATGTCTTTCCAGCAAAACACATTCTTGCATTCCCTATAGCCAGTCTCAGCCTCCCTGGCAAAGCTCTTGAGGGGAGTTGAATTAGATAATTTCCAAAATTGCTGTCACTACGTTCTCCAGATCCTGACATTTCATTCCTCCTTGTGGTGAAGGCCCCAAGGTCTGTCACAGCCAGGCTGGTGTTCATCCAGCACTGACATTTCAGGATCAGTAATACAGGCCCTAAGCAGGAGAGAAGGAAGACGAGAAGCAAAGCCATTGAGCCATTTGGGAAGGAGAAAAGGGAACAGATGATTGATACCCCGTGAGAACTGTCTGTCCATCTGCTGCTTCTCCTTCTAGGAGTTTTCTTTTAAATCTCTTTTTGAGACCAGCCCTCACAGCTTTACGTACTGTCCTTGTCCCCAAAACATGCCCTAAGGAAACACTCATCAGGGACCTCCTTCAGGCTGGACCGAACCCAGCCTGACTGCTGGACATGCAGAGGGAAGATCCCAAGGACAGAGAGACCAGCAATCCCAAAAGAAGTCTGCGTGGACTAGCCAGCGGCAATGGCAGTGCTATCAGTCAGGGTCACAAACCAGATGGTTAGAGCGATGTGTCCACCACAAGTAGGGGAGGGTTATGTATTTACTCACAAGGGGAGAGTGTGAGGACGACTCAGTGAGACATGTGCTCCCGCCACCTGGTGAACAAGTCAGAGCAATATCCAATCTGGATAAAATTTTCGGCCGCCTGCCACAGAACGTGGAATTCCATTAATAGTCACTTCTCTTTCTTCAAGGTATAGGAAGGCGTCCGTTGAAATGAACGTGGCCCCCAGGGGCAGTAGCACAGTTGGTCACGGCGGTTTTCTTCTTCTTTAACAACCCCCTGCCCAGCATGGACTCATTAATCCCTTTTTTTTTTTTAAGTAACCTCCTAGGATCTTGAGGTAATAGGACATAGAATAGATATATCTGGATAAAGAAAAAGCTGTGGGTGAGGAGTATTTTGAAGGCATTTGGCACTTAATGGATTTGGAGAAAGAAAGGTAAGGAGGGAAAAATCAAAGAAAGGAAAACAGAGAGGATGAACAGCATCTAGAACAAGAGAACAGAATATAAGGGGATGAGCCAGGAGACCAAGGTCACCTGCTGCGTGGCCCTGTGGGATTATTGTTTATTGTCCTGTCCGGATCTCACAACCTGACAGGATGGGCCACGTGGCTCTTCAGCCTCTTCCAACTTGGATTCCTCCCAGTGGCAAGACCAACTTTACCCCTACGGTTATTGTGATAACAGCGACAAAGAAATTATTTGTGTTTGTACAGAACTCTCTATTCTGTAAAAATTATTTACACTCACGATCTCATATGACTCTTATACAGAAAAAAGTTAAATCATGTATGGAGACATGAAAGAAACATTTTACAGAGCACGCTGACTGTGGGGAACAGGGTTAGATTTATACCCTTGCTGTCTGATGTCAATTTATGAGCTAACACATCTTTGGAGCCCTTGGAGAAAGAGGATTGAAGTTTATAGCAGGTGAAAATAACCCCAGGCCACCTGCATTTCTTCCAGACAGACCTTATGTCTCCTTCCCCGCAGCACCCTGTGGGCATCCTCAAAGACCGGTGATATGTCCTTGGGGATTCTGATGACAACAAAGAGACTTGTCCACAGTGGCTTCCTGGAGACAGTCAACAGGTTTGCTCTGGATGGATGGGAATGAAGCTCTGAGACAACAGGAAACTCTGGCTTCCCCACCAGCCTTGTCGTGAATCCCTGAGCTGTGCTGATCTCATCCTTTAGCCAGCAGTGAGTTCAGAGTTCTCCCAGCCCATAAATGTTTGGAGAGCACCAACTGTAAGCAAGAAGGAGGCCAGAAGCCTTGGATCCTTTTCACAGCTCGTCTATGAGCTGTGTTGAGTTTGTGCAAGTCGCTGAACCTCTCTGGAGCTCTCTTTCTTCATTTGTCAAATGGATTCATGGGTACCTGCCCCAGCGCTGCACAGGACTGTTATATAATGCGAATGATACCGTGGCTAAGGAAGGGCTTTTAAGAGCATAAAAGAGACAATGGATTTGATATTGATATGGAGGAGGAGGGAGGGAGGAGCTGAGGAGGGAAAAGGAGGGAGGAGGAAAGGGAAGGGAGAGACAGAAAGAAAGGTTGGGGGGAGGAGGAGACGAGGGCTTTGGGGGAGGTACCTAATGGCCTCATGAAGACAATTAGGGCCTTAGTGGGAGACAGGGCAGTGCTGGGGGCTGAGGCCAGGAAGGTGGAGACTGAGCAGGGAGCTAGGGCATAACAGATACACACAACAAATCACTCTACTAACGCTGGGGCCCCCTTACTTCCCTCCCTTGCTACTTCAAAGTCACTTTGTTTCCACCGTGCAGTTCCAGAACCTAAAAAGAATTTGTGCATTTAAATTAATCCTGCCTTTAATTCTCTGCCATCACTTTTCTGGAAGTTTAAATAACAAAAAAACTGTTTTCTAACTGACTACAGACCTGCACTCTGCAAACAAAATAAATCACGTTGCAAAGTCATTTCATGCCTCTGTGTTGATGATTAGGGGAAGAAGAGAGAAGAGAGAGCAGGGAGGAGGAGAAACGCCCTCAAACCCAACCACTGAAGGCGGGAGAGCCTCGTGGTTGGCTAGAGCAGGGAGAAGCTCAGAGCTCCAAGATTTGGCGGTGGGTCTAAATTTAGAACTGATTGTAGACAAGTTGGAGGGAGTTCAGAGAAAAAGCCACCAAAACAATTAGAGGAATGCAGCTTAATTGGCCCGGCTTGGCTAAGCAATTGCTAAGCTGGGAGCATTATAGAGTCTGTAGCCAGAGGAGAGGCATAAACACCAGCGAGGGGGAGGAACTGTTTAGCTTGCAACAGAACGGGAATCCAGAAATAAATGGAGCCTAGGGGAGCCGGACACAGCTCAGGCCAGGGCCTGGGCTCCCCACTCCCCACCATGGGGAGGCCCATGGTGTTTCCCTGGCCAGGAAGCTAATCATCTTCATGGACCATTACTCTCCAAATATGACTGATAACAATGCATTCATTATTTAATTTAATTGTCACAACCACCCTGCAAGGCAGATGTGTTTATTCCATTTTTGCAGATGAAAAAAAAACCACACAGATGCTGAGTTACTTGTGCATGATCTCTTGGTAGAATAGTAAAACAAAGATTGAACTCAGATCTGATTAGTTTTAAGGGCTCTGGGTCAACTCTAGGACGTGACCTTCTCCTCTGGGAGCTGGGATAAGAAAGGTAGAGACACAGGCAGGAGCACCTCTGGCTGGGGCTCCCAGGCACCTCCCACAGGGAGAGGCTGCGGAAGTGGGAAGGCGAAAGAAGCTGGGCCCTTCCAGGTGCGCTCTCTGCCTCGGGACAGTCTAGGCTCCCAGCGTCAGCCCTCTTGTGTCCTGAGACCTTGCTCTTCTGACCTCTTACCACGCGCTCCAGACCTCGTAACCCTTCATGTGCCAGCTGCAGTGTAGCTGGAAGAGAATGAACTACAGGTCAGACAGACCTGGTTTTCAATTTTACTTCTGTTTGAAAAAAAATGATGTGCCCTTAGGCAAGTTACTCAATTTCTACAGGCCTGAGTGTGCTGACCACTTACACAGAGATAATTAAGTCTACCTTACATGGTTGTGGGAGGAGCCAATGCAGTCGTGAGCATCAGGGTGCTCTGGAAATTGCACAGTGCTGCATGCAAGAGAGTGTTGTCAGGGACAGTGGTGTAAACTGTGCTCAAACCCGCTGTCCTCCATGCCGGCCGCCTCTGGCTTTCTCTCCTGTCATGCCAGCACCTGACTAGCCATTCCCAAATCCACACAAGCCCTGGGGTGGCATGGGGGGTGACCTGAAATTAGCGCAAACCAGAGGAGGCTGTGGAAGTAGATAGCAGGTGAACACTGCCTGCCTGGGGACGTGTAGAGATGACCTGCATCGGGGCAGGGCAGGATGCCAGCCGGGGACACCCAGACAGGGCCAACGGCAGCCTGGACTTCAGAGACGCAGGGGACAGAGAATGCAAATGACAGGGCCAATGGCAGCTTGGACTCCAGAGACACAGCACTTACTGGCACTTATAGGATCTTCAAAACTTCCTGAATGTTGGGTCATCAGCAGGCCCAGAAGATCAGGTTTTCCCGAGGCCGTGGTGGTTTGAGGTGCGCAGATACTGAGAACCACCCTACGGTTGATAGAAAAATGAAGAGCTGCTGCAGGGGAGCAGCCAGGGAGGTGCGCAGATGGGGAGGCGACAATCGCAGCCCCATCCGGCCTCGCTGCATCAGCCTTTTCTAAATTACTCCTTGCCCTTCGGTTCTCTCTTCTCTTTGCAAATTCCACCACGCTTGGAACTGCATGCGTACTGTGCACCCAACTCTGGTCTAGGCACTTCCCACGCCTGGCTCTTTTGCTCCTCAGAGTAACCCTGGAAGGTGATGCCGTTATTATCTCTGCTCCACAAAGGCCCCGAGAGGAACCTGGCTGAGTGGCAAAGCTGAGATTCAACCTTTCTCACTTCAGAGCCCCACCCCCCGGCCACTGCACCCAGCAACCTTTTAAATAGACCCTGAAATAGACGGTTTCTGAGGCTCTTCCCAGACTCACAGAAAAGAAGCAGATGGGCTGAACCTTGAAGATAACCTGGCACCATGTTTTTCTCTTACCAATGGGAAGACCCAGAGAGACAATCAAGGGTCCAGCGGAGAGTGGGCACCCTGCTCTAAAACGCAGTCACTGTGTGACTCACAATCACTGGCAAGAGGAAAATTCATTTATCTGCCAGATGTTCCACTGACACAACAGCTGTGCCTGGGCACACACGGTCGCTGCACCTGTCATGGAAGTTTGTTCTGATATTATCAAAAACTCTCTCTGTCCTCATCTCGAGACCTTTGTAGAGGCTAGCCACAAAATCAAAATAGTGATTCTTGACTTCTGTGGTTCACAGATGACTTGGGGAATCTTGTGAAATGTACAGATTGTTTTGCAAGTGGGAATCGACGCAGACTTCCACTAGGAGGAAAGGGGATTGTGAACTCTCTGAAGCTCGTCCATGAATCTCAAGGCATCTATGAGCCTCATTTATAAAACATCTGCACTTGATCATGAGAAAACCAGGGCAGCGTAGACTGGAAAGAATAGAACAGCTTCTAGAGAATCTCTTGGGAGACAGAAGGTCCAGGAAAAGGGCCAAGACCTGGCTGAGTCGAGAGCAGACAGAGAAGGCACAAGAGGTCTGATCCTGTTACTCCACCTTCTGTCCCCCAGGAGACCCTCTAGAAGCCGTTCTACCCTTTCCCTCCTCCCTGCCCTTCCCTTTTGTCTGAGTAGAGATTCTCCACTCGCAGTCCAGTCACAACTGCAGACCCCGCTATGAGGGTGGAAGCCCCATGAGGGCGGGACCCTCCTGGCTTGTGTGCTGGTGGGTCCTCAGTGAACACGATGGCTTGTGACACAGGTCCAGGGCCCAGTGACAGTGGTAGGACATGTGTCTGCGCACTGTGCTGGAGTGAGGACATAGAAAGGTTTGTACATTTGCCAAAGTTATCTTTGTCCTTGATTTGTCCTAGGTAAGGGGTCAGTGGCAGGTGTGACAGAGGAGTGAGGTCAGGTGGGAAAGATCCTGAGATGAAGATTCTTGTGTGACTCATTAGAAGTGTATACTTGGACAAACTCTGAAAGGGTTCAAGAGGAGGAGCCCAGCAAAGCTGTGGTCTCTTCCCAGCTGAATCCCAGGAAGGTCAACATGTACAAAGAGCACACAGAGTGGCCCATTTTGAAACAAGGGGCCCAGGTTTTTGTGACCCTATATCAGTCAAATCATAACATCAGGGATGTTTCCTGGTGAGGTAGTTCCCATAGGGGCCAGGACAGAATGATTCTCAGGAGACGGGTGCAGCTATGGGCTGTGACAGCCGCTCCTCCCAGCAGCAGGCAGCTGAGTGCATGGCCCAGAAAGGAGATCAGATGGATTGATGGCGGCCACCTACAGCACTGCACTGAGAAAAGATCAGGGGCCAAGCAGTGGCTCAGCTGAAAATCACCAAGATGGATTAGCCATGCCCACTGGGGTGGAGGAGCATGGCTCTGGAGGCACCCTTTGCCATTCTGTGCTTAGTGGGAGAGCAGACCCCTGCTTATTATCAGAGGCTAGAGTGATCCAGGGACTCTGGGGCGGTTGTGAGCGTCACACAGGTTAGAGCCTTACCATGCACGTGCACTGTGTCTGATAGTTCCCGTGTTTTCACTGACTGCAGGTAGAAAGCAGACAGGCATCCAGTAACTAAAAGACAGCTTTCCCAAACTAAGGCAAAGGAGTTAGTCACCCATGGGCAGCCTTTCAGCCGGGAAAACAGCCATGCTCAGAGCCCAGACCAGCAGCATATAACTGCATCAGAAATGTTAGGAATGCACACCAAGGATTCCAGGCTCTCAGAATAAAAAGAAGGTTGGAGATGAAGGCTAAGACCCATGTCGGGCTTCTGTGCTCCCACAGCACACAGCCACGTGCCAAACACACTGTTGTTCCTCCGTCACTATGGTTTCAATGTGTGAAATAAAATAAACCATGCCTTGGGGATTAACTCCTTGCAGAAAGTAGGAGGCTGCTGTGCTGGAATTTCTAGACATCTTGTCCCAGACCGATCTGCCAACCCTCTAAGTAAAAATGCCACCCAGGTTTCCTTTGTTGCTCTCAGAATGTGCCCAGTGAATTCTGCCTCTCTCTGCTATCATTACAGGTTTTGGCGTCAGGAGAAATGGGGTGTCACGTAGAGGTGCAGCCACTGAACGTGTCATACGTAGCTTTGTTCCATGGGCCTGGCAGACCTGGCTGTGATGAAGGAGGCTGCTCCTCACCGCAGTGAACCACCTGTGCCAGGGACTGGGGTGAGGCCCATAATTGTCCTATCAAAGATGACAGTGAGGACAACAGCCATGGGCCACAAATGTCTGCACTACAGTCTTACAAGCTACAAAGTACTTTCAAATCCACACTGTCTCCTGATCTTCTAAACAACTTGGGAGATAGGACGGGAATGCAATGACTTATGATGCTTCCAAGCAGAGTGGAACTGGGGAGGAGATGGAAAAAGAAAATGTGTCATCCAGGGTACCTCATCTACCCTCTTCCCCCTAGTAAACCCAGAGTAACACTTCCAGGGAACTGGGGCTTGGCCTGTTACCACATTGGGACCCACGGCGTGCTCTTTGAGGGCAGGATGAGTGAGAGATTATGCCATGGGTGGGACATCCCACAAAAATGCACCCTACCTTGGCATTAATCTGTGGAGTGTGTTTGTTTCCCTCTCCTGGGTCATTCTTAGCCTTCAAAAGCCAGTTCAGATAGAAAAACCGCATGACCCAGCAATTCCCCTCCTGGTCACACAGCCAAAAGAACTGAGAACAAGGACTCGAGCAGACACTTCTACACCCATGTTCAGAATAGCCAAAGGTTGGAAACAAACCAAATGTCCATCACCAGCTAAATGGCTAAATAAAATACGACTTTCCAAAGTTGAATTGAATTTTGGTAGCAAGGTGTAGTAGGTTTGCTCAAGAGATGGCCTTAATAAAATGAAATGCTAGTGTCACCATGTAACAGGTAGGACAAGTCAAAGAAAATAGGGGAAGTACGGTTGTCATTCAAGGAGTGTAAGTGGTGTTTGAAAATGGTACTGTACAGTGTGGAAGTACGACAACAAAGGATGTGATGCACTGTGGTACCCTGGAGGTACTGTGGGAAGAAATTAAAACAGTGCGTGTGCGAGGATACAAGTGGAAACTTTGGTCAATGTTGCTCCCTCAGCAGTTGGCAATGATCAGAAGTGTCTGGATGCTGAAGGTGACTGCTTTGAGCACCGCTTCTAATCACAGAAGTCCAATAGGACTTGTACGCATCTTTTATTATTGGTACATGTTTAGTATTACAATATGAATACCGCTTTTTCCTTCCTTCAAATGTGTATTTTCGGCACCCTCTATACATGTACATATGTGACTATTATTCAGCCTTTAAAAGGAAGACTGACCCATACAACATGGATAAAATTTCATCCATGGTACTGGGTGAAATAAGGCAGACACAAAAAGACAAATACTATATGATTTTACTGATATGAGGTTTTTAGAGCAGGCAAATTCATAGAGACGGAATCAAGGTCTCCAGGGGCTTGAGGGAGGAAAGATGGGGGTGTTATTGCCGAAGGGGCCAGAGTCTCTATGAGATGGTGACAGGTGTCTGGAGATGGTGAGTAGTGACAGTTTCACAGCACTCTGTATGTACTTAATGCCTCTGAATTATACACATAAAGATGGTATAAATGGCAAACTGTATGGATTATGTTTATTTTACTGCAATAAAGTAAATAAATAAGAAAACATTTCAGGGGAGGGTTCATGGCCTTCTGAAAGCTTTCTTGGCTCCCACCTGATTGGAACGCCATCCTCTGTGTGCCCGGGGACACGCTGTCCTCCGTGAATGTCCTCAACGATCTCCACACTAAGCTGTGAGCTCCTGGACACGAAGGTCCTCTTCCACTTCCTATCCCTGCCTCTGACCACATACCCAGCATATGGTGACAATTTGATAGTTCTCTTTTAAATAAACATATCTGATCCATGGTATGTGTATAAAGATGTACCATATAAGTTTATTTCAATAATGAGGCGGGTATTAGCTACTATACCCGGTTGGGGTATACTTGGTCATCCCAAGGTCAGTTGGGCAAACTTGACTCAGGTCCCTCTTAAACTTGGCTGACTCTTCTTCCCATCATTGTTTTAAATGGGCAACATAGTGACTGTCTAAAAAACCTTGGACCCTGGGTATAGAATAAACAAGGTACAGGTTACTAACAGTTCTTAATACATGCTCATGCCCTACTGCACAAATTCTCATCCTTCCTTTATTAATCCTCTTATTAATCTCAGTTAACTCAGATTCTTCCTTCAGGTTCCAACATCGCCATGTCTTGGAAGCCACGGAGGCCCCTTGTACTAGGCGTCCCATGCCCTCCCTGCTCTAAACTATGAAGAGCGTGTTACCTGCCCTTGTCCCCCGTAGCCTCTTGGTTGTCACTCTGTGTTGTATATACTTCTGAACTATTCCTGTCTTCCCTGCTACAGTGAGCTTCGTGAGGACAGGGACTGCTCCATTCTCAGCCCCTAGCAGAGTTCCTAGCGCATGGGAGGTGTTCAGTAAATATGTATCGAAGAGTGGCTCAAGAAATGAGGACAGATGAAGGCAGTGCTGTGGGCATGAAATTGCACTGTGAGTGTCCCATCCCTCTTCACCAGCTGAAACAGGGGTCCAAGGTCACTGAATTCAACCCCTTCATGAAACAGACGCAGAAGATGAGGTCCAGAAAGAGAATGTGAATTTCACTGGTGTGAATAACAGAGTGATAGACAAACAGGCGCTGGAATCCAGCTGTCTGGGGTCAGAGTCCTGTGCTATTTCCATTATAACACTGCTCCCTTCAGGGCCAAGGTTTCTGTTGTCCAAGATGATGTATGGCATCATACTTTTGGGACTAAGATACCAAGTTCACATATCATGCAAAGCATCTTTGCAAAGCATCATCTATTTTAGCAGAGACATGATGGAGAACAATGCGTTAAACTGAAATGTCCCTTGGATAATGGGTCTTAAAACACTGGACTCCGCTGGTGGGGAATAGAATTGGGAGCATTTTACAACCTCTACTGGTCTCCCCAAGCCTTGATATCAGGCTGTTCTCTTAGGAAAATCTGACTCAAGTGGGATTGCTGTAAAATCAGCTGACACCTACTTGCCTGAAATTATGTTACGTGGTCAAGAGCAGGGACTGGTGGGGAGAAGATTGTGGAGAGATGCAAGATCAGTGAGGAGATTCGCCTGACAGCTAGAAAAGGGAAAATGAGTAATAATGTGCCCATCTGTTTCTAATTCTGTCAAGGGGAAAGCGTGGACAGGCTTCAGTCCTCAAGCACAGCCACCTGGAGTGCAAAAGTGGGGTGTGCTTCATTCATACGAGTGGGCAGACACCCTTCTCCTTCTCTGCTCAATGCAGACGATGCGCCCAACCTGGGGCATGGCCATGACTGATCTAAGCCAATCATGGCCATCCCTTTCCCTGTGTCAGTCACCGGCCTAGCACTGAGCATGGGAACAGTTCTGGCCAATAAACACAAGGGGAAGACCATCTGCTGTCTAAGGGGAGAAGATTTTTC
This sequence comes from Nycticebus coucang, assembly GCF_027406575.1. Taxonomy (NCBI): domain Eukaryota; kingdom Metazoa; phylum Chordata; class Mammalia; order Primates; family Lorisidae; genus Nycticebus; species Nycticebus coucang. Next base: position 36,350,673 of record NC_069797.1, on the reverse strand, counting down.
TCCCTGGGAAAGGAGAAAACCAGTCTTAGTGCTCCCTAAGCTCTGTCTCCCTTGGAAGTCTGCTACATAATAATATCATGCTCATGGCTGCCGCAGCCATCTGGGAGCCCTGAGGGAAGATATCTCAGGCGCACGGAGGAGAGCCGAGTAGTAGCACCGTGAGTCCCTGGTCCACCACTGAGCCGCCGAACTTACCCTAAGACCTCCTGTTTCTGGTTTATTTTTAAGTGGAATACTAAACATCCATATAGATTTAAGCCGTTGTTAGGTTTATTTATGTTTTAAGCCAAGTGTCATCAAACTTTTTCTGTAACATGTTAGCAGTCACTGTTAACCTGAATGGCTGTTTCATACGGGGCACTGTTGGTCAGGCCCTAACAAGGCTGGATTAGCATATGTGCCTCGATCTGGAGATTGTTTATTCACATCCAAGGCTACTGTCATAGATAAGTTGGGGAACTGGACTCCATGGTACCGGCCAAGAAGCATTAACTGCCTATACATTTTGTCTAACTAAAAAATACTGTGATGATACAGTCACCTTGAAAGCAAGAGATATTTTAACTTTGTAACCTATAAAGGGGAGATTTGTTTAATGTGTACTATGCTAATTAATAACACTGTTGATGTATACTTTTGTTGGAAAGGTATAAAAATAACAAAAAAAAAAAACAAGAGGGCAGAACAGCTCTTGGAGGAGATGTCCTCACTATTCTCTGGAATTGCTGGCTTTTCTGTAAATAAAAGTGGAACTGTTGGTATCTCATCCGCTTCTCCCTTGATTGGCTTGGGTGACAGGCAGACGGACTCCCTGGTCCAGCAACAGAAGGATCAGGTAGTAAATAGTCTCAGCTTTGCAGACTATATGATTTTTTGGGTTACAAGTGCCCAACTCTGCCATCACAGCACAAACCCAGCCATAGACAATATGTAAATGAATAAGCTGTGTTCCAACAGAACTCTATTTACACACACAGGCAGCGGGCTGGGTTTGGTTCATGAGCCATAACTTGCAAATGCTTGATTTAAGTCAGGAATACATTCATCTCACAAATATTTATTAAGAGCTTCCTATCTGCCAGCCACAGTTCCAGATGCTGGGGGTATGGCAGGGATGAACACTGATCAGATCTCTCTGCCCTCTGAAGCTTACACCCTGTGCAGGGAGGCATGTAATGAACACATGAATAAATAAAGAAGATAATTGCAGATTGTGATAAATGCTGGGTGCAGGTGGTATAATGTGATGGAGAGTTTTCAGGTCGAGTGGAGCAATGGGACCAGTTTAGATGAGTTTGAAACTGGCCGCACATCTCTCATTGGCCTCTCTGTGCCTCCAGGCGGTATTACCCTTTTCTGTTGGCCACTGCTGGTCTCTCTCTCTCTATATGTTGGTCATTGGTTACCTAGGTTACTTTCAAACCCATTCTTATGGGCCCTCCAGACTTCCTGGTTCCTGGTGTGAGAAGGCATGTCTGGGAGGATGACATTTGAGTTTAAGAATGAGAAGGAATGTGCTAGATGAAGAAACCGGAAGATCCTGTAAGAAGCAATAGGAATTGAAAGTGCAAAGACTCCAGGACAGGAATACTTTTGGCATATTCAGGAAGCCAAAGAAGAAGAAGCAATGACAGAGAGAGAGAGTAGATAGGTCCAGATCATGCAGAGGCTTGAAGGCCTGAGACGTTTTCGTGGCAGGAGCAATGCAGGGCTCTACAGGGGGAGGAGGTGTAGTGATGACTTACACTTTATTTATTTATTTATTTATTTATTTGAGACAGAGTCTCACTATGTCCCCCTCAGTAGAGTGCCGTGGCGTCACAGCTCACAGCAACCTCCAACTCCTGGGCTTAGGCGATTCTCCTGCCTCAGCCTCCCGAGAGGACTTACATTTTAAATTATCGATCTGGCTGTTATGTGGTTATGGGGAGGCAAGAGTGTAGCAGAGATGATGGTTGGGAAGCTATGGCAAGAGCCCAAGAATTTTATAAGCAGTATCTTAATTCACCCAAGTTTGTTGACCAGGGACACAAAGGGGTTTCCATGGGGGTAGGAGGGAGGAAAACCTGCCCTGCTGAACCAGGAAGTCTGGAGGGCCCATAAGAATGGGTTTGAAAGTAACCTAGGTAACCAATGACCAACAGAGAGAGAGAGACCAGCAGTGGCCAACAGAAAAGGGTAATGCCGCCTGGAGGCACAGAGAGGCCACTGAGAGACTTGCAGCCAGTTTCTTTCTTTCTTTTTTTTTTTTTTTTTTATTAAATCATAGCTTTGTACGTTAATGCGATCATGGGGCGCCATACACTGGTTTTATAAACAGTTTGACACATTTTCATCACACTGGTTAACATAGTCTTCCTGGCATTTTCTTAGTTATTGCATTAAGCCATTTATATTCTACATTTACTAAGTTTCACATGTACCCTTGTAAGATGCAACACTTAGAGATCTAAAAATAGATCTGCCATTCAATCCTATAATTCCTCTACTAGGTAAATACCCAGAAGACCAAAAATCACATCGTAACAAAGATATTTGTACCAGAATGTTTATTGCAGCCCAATTCGTAATTGCTAAGTCATGGAAAAAGCCTGAGTGCCCATCGATCCATGAATGGATTAATAAACTGCAGCCAGTTTCAAACGGAGTATTCCCATCCTTGCAGGCGTTTCCCTCTCTGTCTCTCTCACCTTTCCTCCTTGATGACAGCGACTCACTTCTGATTGTCTTTGGAAATGCTCTAAACTTTCTCTTTGTTCTTCTTAAATAAAATCTCTCTCTGGTACCCTGAAACTTGGGTAGGTTACTTTTGCTTTCTGTCCACATTGCCTGTGTGGCTCCAGTTTTATTTCCAGTTTCCATTTGTTTTTACTTTTGATTACGACTGTTCCTTGGTTGAACTTTCTAGCTCAGCTGAATAATCGAACCAGGACAACTGGGTTTAGGAACTGGGACTCCTGACCCAACCGTGTTGTATGTATGTAACCCAGCATTTGGTTACAATGGGTTCATCCTGGATGGTAAAAACAAATTGAAGGAAGAAAAGCTAGGACCCAGAAGAGCCAGGAAGAAGACTCCAGAAATAGAGACTGGCTTTTCCATGAAGATATTCACGAAGCCACAGTCGAATAAGGTCCTGAGACAGGGTTACCTGGTTCCATGGACCTAGAGCTGCAATAGACATCTCTACCCTTGGCCAGCTCAGTCAGAGCTTTGCACATTTACTTCTGCTGAGTCCAGACAGGGGTGGCACAACTTGGCTGTGTACTTTCATTTGCTGGCCAGCCAAGGCAAGGGTTAGTGAGGTGTGTGCTGACCACTCTTGGTCCAAATTCTCTAGTTACTCAGTCTTACACTAAAGCACTGCCCTCGGGGCAGGGGGAGACATTAGTGGAGTGGCTGGTCAGATTGTGTATTTATTCTTCCTCTTGTTCCACAGGGGAATTGAAGCAGCTTTCAAGAAACTTATACAATAAAGTAGAAAGATATAAATGGGATCTGTCAAGACTAAGACTGTAGCCTCCCCCTCCAGCCTAGAGGTCCACCCTGTTCTGATGGGGGTGAACCTCTAGGCTGGAGGAGGAGGCTACAGATAAAAGATTGAGATTAGGGAGCAAGAGAGAGAAAAAGGTGATAGCATCCTACCTGGTACCATCCCAGTAAAGGATGGGAAAATCCATATGTTCACTGATTCCTGCTGTCTTATTTATATTCCTTCCAGCATTATACAGTGTCCCATATGGATACCAATCCATGTTGGGGATTTCAGGCCTGACACGTGGTGGCCACACACCCAGTGCAGGTGGCCACAACGAGGAACCCCCTCTCCCCACCTGCCTCTGTGGTGATCAGGGGAACAGTGCTCCCTCCTCTCTGGGTGGGAAAAGTGCAGCTGGTGTTTGCAATTTTCCACTCAATTGCCTTGGTTTGGCTTAATGATTTCCCAATCAGATTTGAGTTTCTTCACATTAATAAAGTCAAAATGCTAACAAGCAAGGAAAGTGGAATCGAGGCCTGAGATTCCATCTAGACTAGAGTGACAGGGGAAGGCAGCTAAGTTCCTGGGGCCAGAGGTCCTGGGAGTGGGCAGGGGAAGAGTGAGGCCAACAAGAGGGCACTTCAGTCAACAAGGGCCAGTGATGACCCGCCTGGTTCCTGCTCAGATCAAAGCTAAAGACCCACTAACCCTGACTGGAGAGCTCAGTGCTGCCCCTCCTTCCCCAACCAAATGAGACTGGCCAGTCAGGAAGGGGTGGGGGGGAGGCTACTGTCCACAACGATGTACTGTCAAGGGCAGCAGACAGCCACAGAACATACCTCCCACGGAGACGGCCTGCTCCCTGCTCTGTCTCCGACCCTTCCCCTCCCCTGTGCCTCTGCTCTACCCCTGCTTACGGCCATCAGTGTCTCTCTCTTGGGTCTGTCCTGACCCATGATTCCTGTTAGTGTCCCCTCTGGCTGAGCACTCAGGCTCTCAGCATTCTTCCCTCATGGACTGTCTCCACAGCAGCCCAGGCAAGAGGGATCCTCCCTCCTGTCTCCCCTCAAAACTCACCCCTGCCATTGGGGCTGGACACATCTCCTGTTGGTCTCTGATGAACCACAGGCTTCCTCCAGCTTTTCTCAGCTAGCAGCCCTGGCTGGCTGGGCTAGTTCAGGTGCAGTCCCTGCCTGACCTGTGTGGGGTCACATGCTTCTTCCTGCTCTGAACCTGATAGAGGTGACAGGGCTCTATCACAAAAGACAGCCTGGAGTTCTAAAATAGAGGGACTAACTCTTGCCAGTTTGCCCAGAACTTTCCCAGTTTTAAAACTAACAATCTCGGATCTTGGGGTGAACCAGAGTATTTGGTCACTTTGCAAGAGAACTGGACTTGGACTCTAAGAGCCGGCTTCTGGTCCTAGCTCTGCTCTGGCCTGTCTGTAACCATTGATAATGCACAGCTCCCTCTCTACAGACTGACGGTCATAATCACTTCCCTGCCTATCTCTCAGGGCCACTCTGAGGATCACATCAGATAAGGGATGTGAAAATGCTTAGCATTTCGCACTAAAGCACCAGACGGATGCAAAGGGGGTTTTACTGCCTGGTATTTATGACCTAGAAGCCAGAGTAATAGCAATTTCAATTAATCAAATAAATGGAAAAATAAATTGCTTTTATGAAAACAGATTCCTGCACCTTGCCAAGGGTTCAGGGCTGGGGCACAGGAAAGAAAGGAATTCAAAGAACCCGTAGCTCTGGGGTTAGGGTGGGAGCCAGCAGAGAGCCACCCTCTGCTCTTGTGCCCTGAACATGTCTGCCTGGGACCTACTAATATATGTAGGTAACTACAAAAATGTCGAGACAGACTGTGTTATGGTCCATTATTTCACTTCCAAGAAAAACAATCGACAGCATCCTTTCTGACTCATCCGTGCTAGTTTCAACTTGCTTGGCTTATCCATGTTGCTGGGAGGGCTTCATTTGTTTCCGTCCACGTGGATTTGACGTTTTTTGATTTTTGTGTATCTCAAAACTTTTGTAATGATACACATATGCTCAGGTCCAGGACGTGAGCTCATCAATGTCCTTTCTCAGCCACAAAGAAATTAAATGCAGTTTCTCCTTAACTGCCCAGGCAGTGGTTGAATAGGGCTGAGATGTGTCAGCTGAGCATCATCGCCATGGGGCTTCACAGCTGCCTGTGCACTTAGCCTTGAACACTGGTGTTCCGTGCTCTGGCTTCAAAACACGCTGGGCGTGCCTTGACATGCTCTGAGCAAGTCTTCTCTCTTTCTGTGATTTCTGCTATGGAGCACATCCCCAGACACTGAATCAAAACCCAGATCTAAACAGGACAAGTACTGCCTTGGAGTCTGAATCCCAATGCTTAAGTTGAATATGGACATAGCTCTAATGAAGCAGCTCCCTTCTTAGTTGTGGTTGCCCACAAAAGCAATCTCAGAGTGACAGATAGCATACGGCCCACTCTGCAGGCACTTCTCTTCTAGACGGGGAGGCAGGCAGAGAAATGTCCACACAGAAGCAGTTCTGATATGTACTAGAAGACCACAATAAGAAACGGGCCATTTACATCAACACGGACTTAGGCAGGGTAAGCCACAATCTTATTAATGATTTGTGAGCAAGGCTTGCTGTGGACAATTTGTAATGCAGATCATCTGTTCATGCATAATTAAGATTAGATTGTATCCAGTTCTGGTTTATGGGTTTATGGCATTGGAGCACTGGGAACCCAATAAAGGAAAACAACAACAGCAATAAAACTAATAGCCTCGCCTGCCCCAGCTCAGCTAATCGATGAGGCCATAAGAAAAGAAAGCTTTGACTTAGACTAAGCCTTTGTGGGACTGGACCTTTCCAACTAGCCTTTGTGGAAGTCACTGGAAACTGGAAGAGTCACCCCACTCTTTCCATATTGGGGTTAGGGTGGGAGCCAGGTAACCCGGCCCCTCTCACTTGTAGCATTGGTGATGTTATTTGCTGATGAAGTCCATGTTGAAAAGCCAGCAATATCGACAACTAGGGGCGGGGCAGGAGGGTTACGTTAAAAGAACAGTGCCCACTGCTTTCTAACATGTTCGAAGTTTTAAAACTGGAAAAATGTTGTTAAAGTTCATTTCTCTATTCTCCAGAGGAGAAAAACCGAGGCTTGGAGGAGTACATATGAAGGGGTGGGGCACAGAGACCTAGCCAGTGCCTTGTTGGAGAAACGGGGCTTAAAATCAAAGCATTCTGATTCCGTCTCCGAAGTAACGGCATGTACAGGCTGTCCCCAAAGTCGCCACACATAGGGAAAATAGAAAATGGTAGCTAAATATACCCTTATTTACAAAGTATTCACTCCAACATTTTACAAAGAGGTGGCCAACACGAATATTCTCATAGTTTTTAATATTTGGTAAATATTTTGGTAAATAATAATTTTTTTTTGGCCGAGGCTAGGTTTGAACCTGCCACCTCTGGCATATGGGGCCAACACCCTACTCCTTTGAGCCACAGGTGCTGGCCAATAGTAAAATTTTTTTCAAGAAAATTTTGTAAATAAATGTACATGTAGCTATAATTTCCAATTTTCCCTATGTATGATGACTTTAGGGGTGACCTTGGGGATATCCTGTATATACATTGAATATTGACTATGGGCAAGCCACTGTTCTAACAGGTTGACAGGTATCATCTTATTCAATCTTCGTGACAACTCTATGAGGCACTTACTATTATAATCCTCATTTTGCAGATGGGAAAACCAAGGCACAGAGAGGTTAAGTAGCTCGCCCAAAGTCACACAGCTAGCAAAGTAAGCTGAGGTTAGACCTCAGATTCCAGGGGCATCCCTCAGTGGGTGTCCATAATTTCTTGCAGAAGGAGGACGAGGGGATTGGTACAGGTACGTGATGGGTGGTGGTTTTCCGCTGTGGTTCCTCCACTGCATTCAAATCACCTGCTTTTGGTAAGAGACCTCAGTCCAGGGCCACCTCCCTGCAGTGTCAGAGTCAGTGGTTCCAGGCAGAAGTTCAAGAAATACTGATGCACGGCCAGCCTGGGCAGCTCTGGGTCTCGGCGAGGGAGGAAGTAAGTTAGGCTCTGCCGTCCCCACGACATGGGAAGCCCTCTCGGCAGCATCTGAATCCCGGCTCTCGGCCCTGCTCTCTCTTCCTCTTCTGCCGCCTCTCCCCTCCAGATTCCCACTCAGGGAGCAAAGTTGTCTCTGACCAGGAAACGCTCCAGTCCCCCCTGAAGGGACCCAGTAATCTGAGGGCTACATTTAGACCTGGGTACAAAGAGGGAGCACACATACTCCCAAAGCTCTGAACTCCTCATAAATAAAGCAGCTGCTGTCACCTCCCTGGCAGCACCAAGTGGAGACTTCCCTGGAGCAACGTGCATAACACGCAGCGCAGTTGGTTCAATGTTGTTCTCCAGCTCTGGCATGAGACACCTCAGCCAGGGGCAGGTGTGAAGAGGAGAGGCCGAAAGGACATGGTCAATGAAAGGCCTCCAAAGTCAATAGAGGCCATATACGCATGACATGGCGATGTCTAACAAGCACATACTGTGTGCCAGACACTGTTCTGAGCAGGTTACCTGTTAACTCAGATAACCCTCACTATTCTTCTGTGGGACAGCTGGTGTTATCACTGCTGTTTCTTCAAGAAGGAAAGTGAAGCCCAGAGGGGTTCTATACCTTTCCCCAGGACCAGGCTGGTGGAGCTGGTGTGATCTTGGCTCAGCCCCATTAGACTCAAAAGTCAAGTGCCTTTTCCTCCAAGCGTGGCGTTTGGCAGCAGAGAGTAAGCAGAGCACAGCTCTCACCCCATGTCCTCACAGCCTGTAGTAAGAGCATAGGAAGCACTGAGTTCTTGCTCAGGGCTCACTTGGCCCCCACGAGTACCCTCTGTGGTAGCTACCATTGGCACTCCCATTTCCTAGAGCTCTGTGGCCTATGTAAGTCACCCAAAGTCACCCAGCAAGGCAGTGTGGCCCCAGAACCTGCACTCCATATGCCATCATGAGTTTTCTGCTATAAATTAAGAAGGAACAAAAAACCTTGCCCAGCAGAGAGTGAAGGGGCCTGCTATGCCCTAGGAGCCACCCGTGGGCTCCCTGTGTCTTATCTCACCTGTGTCTGAATTTACACCAAGGCTAGGCTTGGTGAGCGGCTTGCACTAAACAGCTGGGAAGTGCTGTAACCGGAGTTTAACTGCACTCTCCCTAAAGACTGTGCTCTTCTCATTCACCAAAGACACTCACAGTAGTACAAGTGCAAGGGCTCAGAGAACACGCTCTGGTTATGGCCCATGTGCACAGCAATCTGGAGCAGAAAGGGTACAGGGCTGAAGGTGAAAGGGTGCAGGGCTCAGGCCGGTGAGCCTGCTCCAGGGGACCTTCTGGGAGGAGGTGGGAGAAAAGGCAAGCTTGGAACTACTTGGATGGTTTGGTTCTGACAAGCAACTACATCCAGATTTTTATTTTTTATTTTAGAAAATACTTGCATTGGATCACTATAAATAAATGATGGGCTCTGTTTCCAAATTGGCTTTTATGTCCATGTGTTAACAACTAATTACAGGCACATTCGGCAGGCAGCCCCTCTCTGAGTCTGCAGAGCCCTTACTGGGGTGGCTCCTGCTCTCCTGGCATGCATGCGGAAAGAGCCCTGGCCACTCTGCACCCCCTCTTTGAAGGGGGTCCTTTTCACTGTCAGCCTGCCTCTCCCCCCATGAGCAGACTGACTCCCCCATTTCAAATACAATTTTCATGGAGGGGAAAGCAAACATCTGGAGCCCCTTTTAGAACTCTTGGTCCCTGGGACGCCCTGGGTTAAATTCATACGGTTTTTGCAGATAGCCCTGCCCAGCTGCCAAGTGCTGCCCATAGATGAGGGAGGGACGTGCAATTCTCTTGGGAGAGAGGACGAGCTGTAGGCAGGCCTGAATACTTCTTTGAAGCCCCATCATCCTACAAGCTTTGAGTTTATCACAGAGTGACTTTCTTCATTTTTCAATTAAGGAGAATTGCTTTCTGCCGAAACTTTTCTTTGCTATTATTATTTGTACCCAAGGGTAGAGCGATCGTGTTTCTTTGCCTCAGAATCTATGTTTCACAGTGTTTCCTGATCCAGACTAGCTGGTTTGCTCTTCATGGAAATAGGATGACACTCTATGGCATGTGTGGGACATTCACTGTGTGTTAAGTACTTTTCATAGATGGTCTCGTCTAATCCTGATAAAAGCCCGGGGAGTTCAGTGCTATCTGCTTCTCCAGCTTCAGAGGAGGAGGGCCAAGCAGAGCACGGACAGTCCACGAGAAATCGCTCACCTCGGCGGCAGAGCCAACCTCTCTGCTCTGCTGAAAGAAAAGGCCGCAACATACGAGGTCTCGTGTGCAGCCTCTTTGTCATCATGGGAGGACGCTGTCGTGCATGGAGGACAGGGCCTTGTGCCAGTCAGCTAGTGACAGAGCCAGGACTTAGACCAGACCTGCTTACTCCTGGTGCCACTGCTTTCCACTCCGCCGAAGCAGCCGGGCGTGCCTGAACTCACACCTGTTTCCTCTATTTATTGGCTGAGCGTCCTCGAGCAAATCATCAGACCCGGTTTCCTCATCTGTCAAGCAGGGGTATTAACACATGCCTTGCAGATTTGCAGCAAAATTAGAAAGAGAGACACACCAGCTAGCACTTTGGACCAGTAAATATGCTGCTCTTTCTTCCTCTCCAAGGCAGATTTTTTTAGATACAGACGAATCACATCTATTGACCATCCTGGAATATTTTTATAAAGACATATGCAATTTGTATAACTAACAATGGATTGATATCTATGAAAATAACATGTTGCTATAAATCAGTGGATCTCAACTGAAGGGAATTTCACTCCCCAGGGGCCATTTGGCAATGCCTGGAAACCATTTTTCTTGTCACTGGGGTAGGAGGGGAGGATTTGCTCCTGGCATATAGTGAGTTGTGGCCAGGGATACTGGCAAGCTCCTACAACCACAGGGCAGCCTCCCCCACTGCTACCCAAACGAAGAATTATCCAGTCTTCAATCTTCATAGTGCTGCTGGTAGCAAACTCTGCCATAAATCAATAAGAAAAAGATCAACAATTCAATAGAAAAATGACAAAAGAATATGGAGAGGTAAGATTAAAGAAGCGGAAGCAGAAATGGTCAAAAAGCAGAAAATACATCCTGGTTTGCTGGTCGTCAGGAAAATGCCAACAAAAGCAGGAGCAGGGCCCCATTTCCCACCATCCAAGAGCAATGGGAACTCTCATACTAAGGCAGGTACAAACACTTGGGTGATTAATTTGGCAATATTCAGTTAAACCTAAGGCACATATAACCAAACAGAACAATTCCACCCTGGAGAAATCCTCCTGCAGGTGCAGAGACAGATGCGAGCAGCACTTTAGTGGTGAGAGATTAGTAACAAGCTGACAGTCCATCAAGCGCCTGTGGCTCAGTGAGTAGGGCGCCAGCCCCATATACTGAGGGTGGCGGGTTCAAACCCAGCCCCGGCCAAACTGCAACAATAACAACAACAACAACAACAACAACAAAAATAGCCGGGCGTTGTGGCGGGCGCCTGTAGTCCCAGCTGCTCGGGAGGCTGAGGCAAGAGAATCGTGTAAGCCCAAGAGCTGGAGGTTGCTGTGAGCCATGTGACACCACGTCACTCTACCCGAGGGCGGTACAGTGAGACTCTGTCTCTACAAAAAAAAAAAAAAGGGAAGGAGATGGTTAAAGGAATACACTGCGTGTATCAGCAGTGTGCTTGAGTCTAAAAACTTGATGTTGCAAAAAGAAAAAGTAACAATGGATTCTTATATAAAATCCCTCCTCCCCTCTTCCCCCAACTTGAATTTCATTGAGTTTTTCTCTTGTGTGGGTGTGTATTTATTTGTTCATCTACTGGCTTCATATTAGTATTGAGTATTCTGGATACGTGCTTTTCCATTCTTGTGATACTTTACTAAGGAGAATGTTCTCCAACTCTACCCAGGTTAATACAAAAGACGTAAAGCCTCCATCTTTTTATGGCTGAATAGTATTCCATGGTATACATATACCATAGTTTATTAATCCATTCATGGGTTGATGGGCACTTGGGTTGATTCCACATCTTGGCGAATATGAAATGAGCTGTGATGAACAATCTAGTGCAAGTGTCCTCATGATAAAATAGTTTTGTTTTCTCCTGAGTAGATACCCAGTAAATGGTCCAGCAGCCCTCTTAACCCAGGCTGGAGCGGGGGATCTGAACAAAGCATCCTGTAGGAATCTGTGGTCCCCTACCTCTGCATCCCCTATGCACTTGAGCCATGAAGCCCATATTCCATCTTCTTGAAGAGAAACATGGCCCCTCTGAGGATTGGTTTCTGGGTGTTTTTGGAAGAAACACTCAGTTTAGACTCTGAGAGGAAATCCATCTCTCTGGAAGAACTAAGATTCAGCATCCTAGGTCATTCCATAGTTATCTTCAAGGTTCCATAGCCAGATTCTTGCAGTAGTCCCTAGGGGCCCATCACAGGGCCCACGTAGTGCAGGTGGTTGAAGGCTGGAGGAGGGAAAGGAATGGGAACATCCCCAGGGACGGCCGCTGTGTGCTTCACTTGGGCCTGACTGTGGAAGGAAGGAAAACACGGAGCAGGTGAAATGGACAGCCCATCACTCACGTGTACACCAGGGCCTGGTGTTCTATTTGGGAGTGCTCAGTGGTCCTATTCCCTCACACTGGCTCTGCCTTAACTCAGGTGAGCACAGGCACTTGGTATGCTATGCTGATTCATAGGTGTCCCCCTGAATCTAAGTCCTGTCATCACTTGGATCTAGAGGCAGGGGTCTCACCACCCTCCGGTTAAGAACTGCCTTATTCATGGCCTGGGGTTGGGATGTGGTGAAAGCCCTGGGCTCATTGGATCTCCCATTCTTTGTCATGCTCAAGGGAAGCTATGGATGTGGAGAATATGGCCAAGATTCCAAAGACAAATCAAGCTTGGCCATGACTCTGCCTGTCATGGAAGCACACACTTCTCAGGTGGTGGCTGTGGACTTCACTGCTAGTTTTCTGGGGTCCTGGTATCATTTCTAGGAAGGTGTAGGCAGGCCCTCTGCCCTAGGATGAATGTCTCCGTGCAGAAAACCAGTGGGCCTGTCAGCCTGATCATGTGGGCTCCCCCAGAGGCCTTCTGGGCATTGAGCAAAAGGGTTAAGTGGTTCCAGACAAGCTCCTGGGTGAAGAAGCCACATTCAGTAAAGGTAGAAAGTGGCCTTCAGCCAAACTCCTGCTGAGGTATGTGGGCAGCCAGCCCACCCATCTTCTGGCATTTGGCAAACACACTGCCCAGTGTGGTCAATCAGCTGGGGCAACCGTGAAAGGCTGGATTTTCTAGCTTCAGAGAAAGAACAGGGCACAATTTCCATCATCTGCCAGAGAAAAGACCAGAAATATCTCCCACATAATGTCTCCCACAACCTGGAACTTAGCCTCAATGAAGGGCTGCAGTAGAACAAAAACCTGAGAAGTCCTGAGGGATTGCAAATCAGCCCCTTGAAGAGAGGTCAAAATGGTGTGGGGATTTTACTCCTTTCGTAAATGTCCCCCCAGCACACATTTGAGTGGTTGAGATGAATGTATTTGAAGAAATCTAAAGGAAGCAGATAACATCCTCTTGTCTTTCCAGATGTTCAAGTTTTGTCTTGCCAAAGAAATTATACACTTCCAAGGACTAAAAGTCTCTCAGGACTCTTAGAAACAATTTATCAAATGGGTGCAAAGGGGATATCAGCCACCTTCATGGCACTTCACATATGTATGATAAATGAATAAATTGTCCTCAAAGAACAGATGTTTATGGGCATCTTCTACTCAATGGGAGCTGGGAGAGGGGCTATAAATGATAACATTTTTTAGGGAGACAGTCTTTAGGGAGATTTTATTCATTAAAAATATTTACTGAGCACCTTCTGCATGCTAAGTGAGCCTCTAGGTGCCAATGATTGGTCAGTGCACAAAACAAGGTCCCTTTATGAAGCTCTCATTTTGGTGGAAAACAGATCGTGTGCAAGTAAACAAAACAAACCAACAAGTAGAGTTTAGGGGGTAAAAACTGTCGTGAAAAATATGCAGCAGGATGCTGTGGAGAGATGTGTGGGGGCCCAGACACAGCACCTACGCCATGGTCAGATGTACTAGGTGAGGTGGACAGATGGCTCCTGAAGTCGTAGCCCAAGATGTTTTGTTTCTTCTTCGACAGTGGAGGAACTTGGACTTAATCTGAACAGTGTGCTCCCCAGGGGAGGTCAGTCGGTGATCAGGGTAGATGAGGTGTGCAAAGTGAAAAATCTGGCCCCTAACACAATTCAAAATCGCAAAGATGTGCAATCAACCCAAATGAGCACTGATTCATGAGTGGATTAGCAAAATGTGACATCTGTGTGCGTGGAACACTAGTCAGTCATGAAGAAGGATGATGTCATGCCTTTTGCAACCGTATAGATGGAACTAGAGACCATTATTCTAAGTAAAGTATCCAAAGAATGGAAAAACAAATACCACGTTTGCTCCCTATTAATTTGGAACTAATTGAAGAGCACACATGTGCTTGGAGGAAAGAAGAACTTAACAAATATGAAAGAAGAGGTTGGGGGTGAGGAAGAGATGGGCAAA